>NC_072487.1:79356789-79529289 GCF_027574615.1 Eptesicus fuscus
CCCGCTCCCTGCCACTTCTTTCTAAAAATCAATGGAAAAAATACCCCAAAATTAAACGTATTTCTATACAGCTACAATAAACAACCTGAAAATGAAACGTAGAAAACAATTCTGGCTGCCCCAGAACCTGAGAGGAGACAGGGGTGACCCCTGCATGGAGGTACGGAAAATGGGGGAACCCCTATTTCCCTTGGTTTATACCTCAAAAGAAGCCACAGGATGTTATCATTTTGGCTAATTTGCTTGGTTTTGATGAGTTTCTTCACAAGGCAATTTTTACTTATTTTCGTTTATTTATTTTTATTGATTTCAGAGAGGAAGGGAAAGAGAGAGACAGAAACATCAATGATGAGAGAGAATCACTGATTGGCTGCCTCCTGCATGCCCCCTACTGGGGGGTCAAGCCCGCAACCCGGGCACGTGTCCTGACTGGGAATCGAACTGTGACCTCCTGGTTCATAGGCTGACGCCCAATCACTGAGCCACACTGGCTGGGCTGGCAGGTGGGTGACGGGCAGTCCTGGTCCCACAGCCCAGGGCCCAGAGGGCAGCCCTGGGAGCCAGAGGGATGCCTGGGGGGCTGGGGAGCGGCACCCAGAGGGTCACCTGCCCTGCAGCCCAGAGAGCAGGAGTCACGGCCGTCGCCATCACGCACGCCGCAGTCACCTGGCACCTTGGTTTCCCGGCGGGTCCCGAGGGAGCACTGACGGTAAATATGTTAATCTGAGCTCAATCACGGCTTTGAAACAAGGTGCGTGCTCCATTAGTGATGGCTCAGCACCGGGAGACACACCGAGTGTCGGAGCGTCCGTCCAGGGCAAAGGGGACCGAGCACACGGGGGTGGGGGAGGGCAGGCGAGAGAGTCGCGTGGCGGGGAGAGGGGAGGCCGCTGCAGGCTCCCCAAACATGAGCCGCCGGCACCCTGAACCCCGGAGGCCAAGCCTCGCGGGAAATGCCCTTCGGCTTCTGGGCAGGTGAGTTCCCGCAGCGCAGGCCGGACTCCGGGGCCAGGCCGGTGGAGCAGGGCCCGTGCCCAGGTCACTCGGTCCCTTGTCCTCCAGCCGTGACCGTGTCCAGGTGCAGCCGGGAGGCAGGACCTGGGCCCGTGGCCTGAGGGCCTCTGCCTGCCCCACAGAGCCGGGCTGGCAGGAGCCAGTGTGAGCGATGGGCAAGCCTGCGGCGGGCCTGGGACGCCACCCCCGCCCCGTGCCCTCCGGAGGCTTGGGGCCAGCTGCCCGGTCGGTGGCTGCACCTGGAGGCGGCAGGAGCGCTGAGCAGGGACACCACAGCCCCAGGTCAAGGATCTCAAATAATCTCGGGACAGAAACCATCTGTCGCCCGAGCTCGCGATTCCGGAACCGACCGGAAGGAGCTGCCAAGGAAGGAGGGCGCCACACTCGGAACGAGACAGGCACCGTGGTCCCAGCAGCCCCCGGGGCTGCCAACCCAGAGAGAAAGCAGTGGGGTGAGCAGAGGGGGAGGGGCGGGGTCAGCGTGGGGACCTGACCTAGTTAACCTATGACCTGCCCTGCATACTGTACTCCCTGCTGGGGCGACAGTCCGGCTCGGGCATCGGGCACCGGCGCTGGCACCTCCTCCCACCGGCACGGGCGTCCGGCGCCACTCTCCCTGCCCGGCGGCGTCCCGAAGGCGGCCTGGGCACGCGTCCTGGGGCTTCCGCCTCGCGGCTCTAAGGAACTCCCTCGCGAGGCTTCTTGGAAATCAGCGGCTGTAACGTAATCACAGCTGCCGGGGCCCTGTCAGGCCGCTCCGCGTCTCCTTCAGTTATAATTATTACCCAAGACGGTGAAGACACGGCGAGGAGGAACCGAAACCCTGAGGGATGCCCAGGGGCCTGGGGGAGGGGGGCACCCCACTGCCCTGCCCTCCCCTCCCCCGCCGCCCCGGGACCAGGAGCGCAGACCTTCTGCAGGGCCGGGCTGTCTACCTGTGCACCTGGCCCCGGGGAGCGGGCAGAGCAGTGAGGGCGGGCGAGGGGCAGGGCACCTGCTGTCTCCGTCCCGTCCCAGCCCCTCCAGGGCAGCACCTGGAACCAAGAAGGCCCTCAGCCGCGCGGCCCAAGCCCTCTGGACCGGCTCCTTCTGTGAAGCGAGGGGTACCAGACACCCTCCAACGACCCTGGGTCCTGGCTGACCCGCCTGCGGCTCTGGGCAGCTCACCACAGAGCCGGCTGTGACCACAGGACACCGCAGCGAGCAGGGGCGGGTGGGCTGCAGGCGTGATGACGGGGCAGCGGCGGTGCCATCCCAAGCCTTGGCCTCAAGCCCACACCCAGGACCGAGCCCCACGCGGGACGGGGAGAGCCAGAGGGACCAGACCCTAGAGCCTGGGAGGGAGTCCCCTGATTTGGGACTTCGGACCTCAGAACCGGGAGAGCATAAATTTTATTTATTTATTAAAACATGGATTTTTAGAGAGATCTACTGATTTGTTGTTCCACTTATTAATGCTTTCATTGGATGATTTTCTTTAAAAAAAATTTCACTTGTTTTCTTACTTTTCTACCTTTTAAAATATATTTTTACTAGAGGTCTGGTGCATGAAAATTCATGCACTGGAGGGGGGGGTCCCTCAGCCCGGCCTGCTCCCCCTCACAGTCCGGGAGCCCTCAGGGGAAGGCGACGCCCCCATCACATCTCTGCTGCTGCCACTGCCGGGAGCGCAAGCCTCAGCCGGCCCTGGTTACCTGAGCCTCGGGCGGCCCTGGGGGCTGGGGGGCTGAGGGGACTGGGGGACTCCAGAGGCAGGCGTGGAGCAGTTGGACCTGCCTGGGGGTGGGCCCAGCCGTGCCGCACGCCTGCTGCCCCAGCAGGGCTGAGGGGACTGGAAGCTGCCATCTTGTGGCTGTGGGCGCTGCCATCTTTGAGGGCGTGGCAGTCAATTAGCATATTCCCTCCTTATTGGCTGTGGGCACTGCCATCTTTGTGAGGGTGTGATGGTCAATCAGCATATCCCCTCTTTATTAGATAGGATTGATTTCAGAGAGGAAGGGAGAGGCAGAGAGAGAGATAGAAACATCAGTGCCGAAACCGGTTTGGCTCAGTGGATAGAGCGTCGGTCTGCGGACTGAAGGGTCCCAGGTTCGATTCCGGTCAAGGGCATGTACCTTGGTTGCGGGCACATCCCCAGTAGGGGGTGTGCAGGAGGCAGCTGGTCGATGTTTCTCTCTCATCGATGTTTCTAGCTCTCTATCCCTCTCCCTTCCTCTCTGTAAAAAATCAATAAAATATATATATATATATATATGTATTTTAAAAAGAAACATCAGTGATGAGAATTGTTGATTGGCTGCCTCCTGCACGTCCCCTACTGGAGATGGAGCCCACAACCTGGGCATGTGCTATTGACTGGAATTGAACCCGGGACCCTTCAGTCCATAGGCCGACGCTCTATCACTGAGCCAAACCAGCTAGGGCCACTGGCTGATTCTGTGTGTGCCCTGACGGGGATCGAACCCGCAACCTTGGCGTATGAGGACGACCCTCTAACCCACCGAGTTGCCCGACCAGGGCCCACCCCACTGGTGGCACTTTGTTCAGCTGCCCCGGGAGCACACAGCCCCCACCCCACGTGGGCCTCGACCCTGCTGGCCGCGGGCTGACCCGCTCAGACCCAGACCACGTCTGCCAGGACCAGGTGGCCCCGGAGCCGCTGGGGTCGGTGAGGAGACGTGGCCTACGGGAGGCCACCTCTCTACGAACCCCACTTCTCATGCTCGTCGTCCGCAGGAGGGGACGCCAGGCTGGGGACACCTCCCCTCCTGCTTCACCCTCCTGGGCACATAGCCCCGGAGCCCAGAGGAAGGGGGGGGTAGTGCCCCGCAGCCCGGCCCCCGGGGCCCGTTCTCGGGACCCCCCTGCCCTTGCCGGTGGCGCTCGGCTCTCTTCTCTTTGCTGGTTTGGCGTTTCCCCCAATTTCCTGGCTTGCTGTTTTTCTTGGGGGTGGGGGTGGGAGAAACACAGGAAGAGAGGTCAGAGGGCCACGTGGTGGGGTCTCTGCTCCAGTCTGGGGTCCACGGGCCACACGCCTCTCCTCCCGGGACCCCTCACAGGCCACGGGCATGCCAACCAAACCGGGTTACGACAACGAACACGCATTCCGCGTCCTGTCCCCACCCCACGTGACCACGGGCACGGTCTCGGGTGGATCCCCCTCCATCGGCGGCCCCGTTTCCTGCCCTGCACCCCAGCCCCGCCCCTGACAACTGAGCCCCCCGGACCTCCCGCCTGCACGGGCCCTCATGCCCGCCGGGTGCTTGTCCGTCCGTGCGTCTGGCTGTCCGCCTCCTGGGCAAGCTCAGGGCTGAGCACATGCCGTGCCTCAGCAAGTCCCCCCGCCCCCCGCTTCTGAAACAGCGCCCCCTCCAGGCACTGAAGGGTTTCCATGTGCCCGGCCACACTGGGTTGAAGAGGGCCTCCCCGAATTCACGTCCACCCAGGACCTCAGAATGCGACCTTATTGGGAAACAGGGTCTCTCGGGACTAGTTAGGGATCTCACAACGAGCCCCCCTGGACTTAGGGGGCCCGCATCCAGTGCCGGGTGTCCTGGTAAGAAGAGGGACCTCTGGGCACAGACACAGAAGGAAGACGGCCACGGGACCGTGGACACGAAGATGGGAGCCCCAGGAGGAGCCAGCCCTGCCCACACCTCGATGTGGACCGTGGCTCCAGAGCTGAGAGGGTCCCTGTCTGTTGTCTCAAGCCCCAGGTTCATGGCCCGGGAGCTCCCAGGCTCACGCCCCCTCCGCCCCCTCCCACAGGGAGCAGACCTCACTGCCCTCGTCTGGGAGCTGGCAGACCCCACAGCAACCCCCGGGGCAGAGGTCACAAAGTGGGGGGGCCACACGGAGGAGGTGGGCTTGGCAGGAAAGGGGGAGGCGGGCGGGTCACAGGGGAAAGCAGGCAGGGACCCCGCCCACCCTCCAGCCAGGATGTCCGCACAGAGCCCCCCCCCCCCCCCCGGGGACAGGAAGCGGGATGCCCCCCCTTTGTTTCTGCCTCAGAGCTCACCATCTGCACCCTCCACTTCACACGTGGGGAAACTGAGGCCCAGGGCCCCCCAGCAGCACAGTGAGGGGTGGGGTTCAAATCACGAGACAACACTGGCCCTGGGCATGTCTCCACTGAGTCCTCACAATGGTCAGGCCCCGTGCAGTCCCAGCAGCCCCTGAGCCGTGCCTGCCTCTCGTCTGAGCTGCTGGGGGAGGGGGGCACCTGGCACCAGGCCCCCTGCTCCCCGCCTTGCCGTTCGCGGTGGTTTTACCAGGAGGCGCAGTGTGGCACGAAGCACGGCTGGTGGCCGGCACTGGGGTGCAGGACCCCCTAAGATCCCGTGGTTGCCAGGCGGACCACAAAGGGTCCCGCTCTGTGGGGTCAGGAAGATTTTCACCCCAAACCTGCTCTGCCCAGCTTCTTCAGTAAGTGGGACAGAGGGCGATGGAAGAGATCTTGAAGCTGGCGGACTGCAGCCTGCCCCCCATCAGAACCAGCGGGGGGACAGCTGGTGACGGACGAAGCAGCGACCTTCCGACCAGCTCCTGCCCCTCCCCAGGGAGGCGCTGCTCCCCGGGCTGCCCAGGCCCTGCAGGAGGCCAGGTGTGAGTCGGTCACAGGGTCGCCTGCTGCGTTGAGGCCGGTCTGGGACAGGAGCTGAGGAGCAAGTGCCGGGAGCTGGGAGCCCGGAGTCCAGGCCCAGCTTCCTCCACGGCCTGCCTGCCAGGCCCAGCGCGGAGGCGTCCCTCCCTTAACAAGCACCGTGACCCGGCGACAGGCCCGGGGGGTCGGGGACACCTGCTCCGGAGCCTCCTCTGGGTCCACCCTGTCCCGATGCCCCTCGTGTCCTCCCTGAGCCCCCCGAGTCCCCCCGCCCCCTCCCGCCACGGACCAGAGACGAGGCTGTGGGGAGGGGACTGTCCTGAGACACAGCCCAGGGACAGAGGCTGGGGGGCCCCCCATCCCGTCCTGGGAGAGTTGCTGGCGGGCAGTGCGGCCCCTGAGGATGCTCTGGCGGGAGGAGCTGAGCCTGCTGCGTCGAGAGCAGTCCCTTCGATGCTGTTCCCACACAGGAAGGTGTTGCAAACACAGACACGAAATCCGGCGGTTGCAGCCCCGCCAACCACCTGACGGGGTTCCCCACACGGCCAACCGCTGGGCCTGATGCCACTCCTGCCAGCCTCACCCCATGGGCGCCGCCCAACCCCAACCACCGCGGCTCCGGCCAGTCCGGGGCACGTCTGTGCAGAGAGGTCATGGGGCACCTGCTGCCCACCTGGCTGGGTCCCGAACGCCCTGGAGGTGGGCAGAGGGGCTCCCCGCACCCCGCCCAGCATCATGCTGGACACCCCAGGGCCCAGGAAGCCAGGCTCCCAGGAGACACATGGGCGCCACCGAGTCCCGAGAACGCAAGTCCTGGGGCTCCCAGCGCCCCTCCCCCAGCGCCCTCTCCCCAGGACAGTGAGCTCACCCTCACGCGCGCTCATCCACACCCAACTGTGGCCTGCGGCACCTCCGAGAACCAGGAGACATCCCTGGCAGGTGACCGGGCCTGGCAGCGTCCACACCCCAGGTGCCCCCTGGGGCAACAGTGGGAGCAGGGCCCCTGGGAACAGAGCTCCACTGGGGAGGGGAGAGGGCGGGGTGGGCTGGAGGGCAGAGCCTACCACTTGGTACGCGCCCCCCCCCCCCCCAAACGGGGCAGAGGAAGCCAAGGGCTCCCCTCTCCTCCCTACAGTTAGGAGCCAGGCCACCTTCAACCTCTATTTTCTTAAAAGCTTTTTTTTTTATTTTTTATTAAAAAAAATCCAATTATAGCACAAATCTCTCAGCAGGGGTCAGTGTGGAATAAGAATAGCCAGAGTTAATGGACATGACACAGGCAAGATTAATGCCTAAAGGGTTTCCGAAGTTGTATGATGCAGATTTCATTAACATTTTAATTGTAATGTATCTTTTTAATCTTCTCTCACCCTAATGGTTTTATATCCAAAAGAAGAAATAGGAAGAAAAAACTGCTGACAACAACAAAAAGTATCAATATACCAAATTTAACAAAGGCGCTTAGCAGTGCGACGGAAACCAAATTAAATAGCACAACTATGTTAACATTCTGGTTTTCTAACAGCACGAAAGTCAGGACGCAGCCAAAGCCATCCCTTCCCCGTTCCGGCAGGCGCGGGCGAGGACGGAGCCAGGGCGGCCGGAGGGAGGGCCCAGCACCGCCTTTCCGTTCTCCATGGCGGAGGGGGCTCCCTCCGAGGCCCCAGCAGCCCCTGCTCCCCACGGGCTGGACGCCAGGAAATGCCAATCTTCAGAACATACTAGCCATCAGGGCGGGAGCCCCCGGTACCTCAGGATGGGGAGGGGTGCCCCATAAGGAGGGGCATTTGGTGGGGCAAGGGCTGGGCCGAAGAAAGCGGGCACCCGCCCCCCCAGGCCCACGGGGAGGCCCGGAAGGCTCTGAGCGGCACCACTACCTCCAGTTTTCAAAGGTGTTTTCTCCAGAAATACAACCAACCCTGACCACTCAGGGCCCGGGCTTTTATTTATTTATATTTGATATATTTGTAGTGATTTCAGAGAGGAAGGGAGCGGGAGAGAGAAACAGAAACATCAATGATGAGAATCATTGATCAGCTGCCTCCTGCATGCCCCCCTCTGGGGATGGAGCCCGCAACCCGGGCATGTGCCCTTGACCGGAATCGAACCCGAGACCCTTCAGTCCGCAGGCTGATGCTCTATCCACTGAGCCACACCAGCCAGGGCCAGATTTTTATTTTCAATCAATAAACGCTCCTAGAGCAGCAAGCTTGTGCTTGACCCTTCGCCCCCAATCCAGCTCCCCCAGGACCACACCCCCAGGTCCAGGCGGCCCTCAGGGACCGAGGCTGGGCCTGGGACACAGCCCGAACGGTGGCTCACCCCAGTGACTATATATGGGCACTTTCAGCCCCTTCGGACCCGCCCCCGGCACTGCCTGCTTCCCAGGCTCAGGGCAGGCACTGGGCGGGGCCCAGGAGCTCCCGGCCCATCCATGGCCATGTGCCCTCCTGGATGCCAGGGCCCTGGCTGCGGGGGAGGGGCAGGATTCCTTCGGACAGGCCAGAGCCAGCCTCGCTCCCCCTGAGACCGGGGAAGCGTCTCAGAGAAAAGAACACTTCCATCCTCCCTGGAGACTGGGAAGCAGCCTCCCCTTAAAGGAGCATGTCCCTCACTGGCTCCAGCCCACTTCCCGGGGGGCGGGCGGGGGCCCTGGGGAGGCCCCCCAGGCCAAGCCCGTGCAGCACAGGGGCCCCAGGCCAGGCCTGCTCACTCAGCCTCCCAGCACCTAATAAGGAAGCTGCCATGTAGCGCCGTGAGGCACAGGGAGGGCTCAGAGAGGGTGAGCTACCCCCCCAACTTCACACAGCTTCGGGGCGCACATGACCTGGGAGAGACTGAAGGGCTGGTGCCCTCTGCTTGCCTGCACACAGGCCCAGCCAGCGGTGGGGGCGGGCGGGGCCGAGAGCCCAGATGCCCTCCCAGTCCTGTTCCCCGTGCTCCCAGCCCGGGCAGCCATGGGGCACGGGTGCCCCCCCCCCCAGGATGCCAGCCACAGGCACCAGGGAGCCATGCTCCTTCTAGACGCGGCGTGTCCGCCCCATCCCCCTGGGGAGACCCCCACGGGGTCACCTGCTTCCCAGGCCTGATCCTGAAAGACCAAGGCCAGCCCCGCGGAGAGGAAGCCGGCGCCCGGCGCCCACCATGTCGGCAGCTGCAGGTGCAGAGGCAGCCGCGCCCCCAGCATATCTCACTGATGACCTCATCCGGCCCGGCCTGGTGAGAGCAGGAATTCGCTCAGAGAAACCCAGGCCGAGGCCAGGGCCCGCCTGCCCCCGAGGTGAGCCGTGCCTCAGGCCGGTTTTCCCAGCCCGCACCCTGGGTCCAAGGCTGGAGGGCGGGAAGGGCACGACCTCTCTCGGCACACAGAGAGAGGAAACCGGGAGGGTGGGGCTGGGAGAGACACAGGCCTCACCCAGGGGTGGAGGTGGGCCAGACGGCTCCCCTCAGGGAAGAAGAGAGGGTGCCCTACAGGAATGAGGCCCAAGGGAGCCGGTCCCACACAGGCCCTGCTGGCCCCTCACCAGCCGTCAGACCCCGGGCCCAGCAGACGCCATGAGCCCCTACAGTGTGCTCTGCGCAGCCTCTGCTCAGCGGGAGCCGCCGGGGTCTAGCAGGGGCTGGGAACACCTGCCCGGGAACCCCCAGTGGCACCACACCACAGGGTTGACTCCCCCTCAAAGACCAGGCCTGGGAGCCAGCCCCAGGCTCCTGGGCCGGCAGGCCACCCTTCCTCAGTGTCACACGTGGGGTGGGGGTGGGGGTAAGCAAAGGGCCTGGTTCTCCTGAGGAACGTGCCGGAGTCTGGAGCGAGGGCCTGATCAGTTCTCGCTGCGTCTGAGGGGTTGGGCAGACACTCACCACCCGCCCCCCCAGTCCCCCCCGCCCAAGGCGGCTCCTCTCACCCCCACAGCCCAAGGGGACAACACCAGCCCCGAGAGACAAGGCCAACCAGAGCGCAGGTGAGAGAGCGCAGGTGGGCGGCAGGGCAGGTGGGCGGCGGGGCAGGTGAGAGAGCGCAGGTGGGCGGCAGGGCAGGTGGGCGGCAGGGCAGGTGGGCGGCAGGGCAGGTGGGCGGCGGGGCAGGTGAGAGAGCGCAGGTGGGCGGCAGGGCAGGTGGGCGGCAGGGCAGGTGGGCGGCAGGGCAGGTGGGCGGCAGGGCAGGTGGGCGGCGGCAGGGAGGCGGAGGGAGCCGGGTCCCAGGTGTCTGAGGTCTGTGTCCCTGCATTTGGGGAGCACGGGCCTCAGGGGGCGAGGTGCAGAGTGCAGTGTGGGAGCCCCCGAAAGGGCCAATGCCCCGTGCTGACCTTCTGTCCCGTGAGGGGCCCTGGGGCCAGCACAGCCCATGACACAGGCCTGGCGAGCAGGACCCCAGAGGGGAAGGTCCGAGGGGACGGGGCTGTGAGGACCACTGCCATCGTCCCTCTTACTGGCACCGCACGCTCACGTTTGGTGAGAGAGAGGTTTGCAGGGTTCTGCAGTCGCCATGAGCCCACCTCCCCAGGGGCCCCTCGGGCACACGTCTGTGACCAGAACCCGGGGGCATCAGTCAGCCCAGCCCCGGCCCCGCTTGACATCCTGCAGGAGACGGCGTGGCTCCCGTGGAGGGGGGTGTGTGGGGGGGTGGACGAGCGAGTGTCACCAGCTGGGTATCAGACAACGCATCCAGCGCCGTGCCGGCCTGGGTGTGACCACTGACCACGGATCTCCGGCCACTGAGCGGGGACAAGTGATACCTCGTTCTGTCTGCACGCCTCCCGGCGGCTCCCGGGACAGCGGGGCGAACCCCTAGGTCTCATCTTCTGTGTCCCTGGCTGGGGCTCCAGCTCAGGTGCCACCCAACAGGGGAATGGCCCGGGGGAAATGCCCGCAGGCCTGGGGGCACCGTGGAGCGGTTCAGTGCGCCACCGGGGAGGGAGGGTGTGCTGGGAGCTGGGAGGAGCGCGCGCCTGACCCTTCTCCTCCTCCTTGCTGCCAAGCCTCGTTTCCTCATCCGTAAAATGGGCCAACAATGGAGGGAGGCAGCTCTCCGGTCCTGTGAGTCTGAGTAACACAGAGCCTCCGCTGGAGGGGGAGGGGAGCCCTGGAGGGAAACCTCCGCAGACCAGCCAGCCAGCCAGGGGGAGCAGGAGGGGGCCGCTAAGGGGGAGGCAAGGAGAGACCCCTTTACTGATGGTGAGCTCTGAGCTGGGGGGGGGGGGCAGGAAGCTGCTATCCCCCACCTCCCGTTCACCCACCCTGAACTCTCCACCCCCCCCAACCCCCCCACGGGCTCAGGGACCACGAGCAGCCAGAGGAGGCCCGGCTGGGTCCCAACAGTCCCGGGAAATACCCCTGGGAAGAGGGCGCCAGATGCCCATGGGCCCGGAGGGGGAGGGGGACCGAGGGAGCCCAGCTCCGGAACCGCCTGCAGCAGCAATCCCCGGGAGAGCGGGCACTCACCAGCCCAGCGGGGAACCGGAGGTGACCTCTGACCTCGTGACCCGCTCACCCCGCAGACCGGCCCAGAGTTGTGCGCGGCCAGCTCAGGGCTCACACCTGGGCTTCCCGGGAGGGGCCCGCGCCCCAGACCCCCGCACGCAGGACACGACTGCGACGGCAGGTGGGACCCCTCCTGGCAGTGCCGCCGCCCCGGACTCCCCCAGTGTGTGTGTGTGGGGGGTACCCCCGATCCTCCCTCCCCAGATTGGGGTTCGCGCGGAGACGGAACCGGGGCAGTGATGCCCTTAAAGGGGTCCCACCGGGACCGGAAGGAGACGTGCAAGGCCCGACTGATGGGGACCCGCCTCGGACCCTAGCCAGGGTGGGAGGGTGCGTCCCCCTAGCCCTGGCCCCGGGTCCAACGCACCCGGGCTTCCCCGCCCCGCGGGATGCGCTCGACCGGCCCAGTTGCGGGGGAGGAGAAGGCGGGAGGGGGGGCAAGTGTCCCGAGAGGCCGGCGGGAGGGAGACGCCCGAGGAGGGGTGCGGCTCGGGGAGGGCGCCCCCTAGACCCCGGCCCCGCGCACCCCGCTGGGCGGGCGCCGCGCGAACTTGGGCTGCGGGCCGGCGGCGGACACTGCGGCAGCGCGGGCGGCGCGGAGTTCGGGGAAGTGCGGGGACCCCGCGCCGAGGGGGTGCCTGCGGGCGCCGAGGGGGTGCCTGCGGGCCGAGGGGCGTACCTGCGGGCCCGGCCCGGGGCGGCCTGCGGCGGGGCGGCCGCGGCGGCAGGAAGTCTCGCGTCCGCGCTGCGCTCACATGGACTTTCTCCGCCTCGCCCGGCACCGGCCGCACCGCGGGGCGGGGCGCGGGGAGGCGCGGGCGGTTAAAGGGACAGCGCCCGGCCGCGCGCGCTCGCCACCAGGTGGGCCTGGGAGGGGGGCCCGGGAGGGGTGTCCCGGGGAGCGGGGACCCCGTCTAGGGAGCCGGGAGGGGGTGGCCCGGGCGTGGGGTCAGGGGCTCAGTGGGAGGCGGCAGCCCCCCTCCCCCGCCCCCCAGCGCCGCCTTCCGGAGCTCCAGGCGTCGGACTCTGCACCGCGCACTGGGCCGGGGCGGGCAGCGGGGCAGGTTAGGGCCGCGGCGCCCACCTGCACGGACCCGGGAGGCCCCAGGCCCGCCCCCCACTCCCGTCGGTGCGCCCCTCCCCGCGGCGGCCGCGTGTGCACGGAGCAGCCTGCAGGATGCGCGCCCAGTGGGGTTCCGGGCCGAGGGGGTGCGCGCCTCGCCCGGCTGACCCTGAGCGGCCAGGAAAGCTGCGATGCGGGAGCCCGTGGGCACAGGCCTGGCACTGCGGGCGGCGGGACGGGTCTGCCTGCAGGCGGGTGTGAGCCCGGCTCACTCGTGAACTGAGGTGCGGCTCTAAAACAAGTGCAGCAATAAAGCCGCCCACACACCCGGAGGGACCCACAAACGCCGCCCCCAGTTGCCTGCACCTGCCCTGGAGCCTGGGGTCAGGACGGCTGCAATGGTCCCCCAGGGCTGAGGCGGCCTGGCTCCCTCACCCCCACCCCCACCAGGGGCCTTGCAGGAAAATGGGGGTGGCACCAGGACAGTGGTCCCCAGCACGGGGTAAGTGAAGAGCAAGGCACCTCCCCCCCCACCCCAGACTACATTCTGGGGCCCGTGGGGGTCAGAGGCTAAAGCCCTGCAGGACAGTTAGCCAAGGTCATTCCTAGGACAAATGTCAGAGCCTTCGTCCAAATATCCCTGGACCCCAGGCTCATGCTAGGTACTTGACCTTGGTGGTAGACTGACCCCCAGTCCCAGCTTGAACCCTTAAGGACTCTGGGCACCCCCCGGAACCCCACTTACTAGACATGGCCCCAGGTCCCACTGCCATCCAAGCCCTCAGGGCAGCCTGTCTTCCTGAGACGTCAGGTGGTGTGGCTTGTGCTCCTGGCCCAGGAGGTGCCGGTGAGAGAAGCAGGTAAACTGCCCACCCCGGGGCCAGCAGAGCTCGGGGCCAGGTGGGAGGGACCATGCCCGGGCCCCGCAGCTCCGCCGCCCAGGATTCCCGGGGCTCCTCAGTGCTGTTCATGATGTCAGACATGCAGACTCCCCGGGGTCCTGGGAAGTTGGCTTCCACATGTGACAGGTGTGAGCAGAGGCAGATGCTACCTGCTTCCAGCCATAAGCAGCCATCCACTCCCTCAGGTCCTCCCATAGCCGGGTGTGTGTGTGTGTGTGTGTGTGTGTGTGTGTGTCACTGAGGAGGGGACCCACACAGGACCTGGAGGGGTGACTGCCTCACTAGCAGCAGGTGGGGACAGGGCGAGGGGGTAGCTGGGGAGCCTGGGCACCGGGGAGCCGCCCCAAGTGCTGACACTCAGGTTGTCATCGCTCATTTTCTAAATGTCCACGAAAGCCTTCCTTAGAGAGGACATTTGGAAAATATTAGCGTATTTAGAAGACAGCAGACAACCAGAAACCTCAAGGACCGTGGGGCTGGGCACACCTGCCCTACACCTACACCTGCACGTCTTCAGGCCTCTGCTGCGTGTTCCGTGTGTGTGTGTGTGTGTGTGTGTGTGTGTGTGTGTCCACCACAGTTCTCACAATGATCTCTTTTTCCTCCTGTTTTACCGAAATGCAGCTTGGATGGGCTCACTCACACAGGGTCCCCGGCATGCCTTACTGGGCGGAGAGAACCCGAACCCCCGAGGGGTGGGGCTGAGAAGCTCCCGCCCTTCATTTGATCTGTGATTATTCAGATACTGGGGGGGGGGGGTTCCCTCAGCCCCACCTGCACCCTCTCCTAGTCCGGGACCCCTCAGGGGATGTCCACCTGCCAGCACAGGCCCTGGGGGGATCGGACCTAAGCCAGCAGTCAGACATCCCTCTCGCAATCCGGAGCGCACTGACCACGGGGGCAGCTCCTGCATTGAGCGTCTGCCCCCTGGTGGTCAGTGCACATCATAGCGACCGGTCGTTCTGCCAGTCCTTCCACCGGTTGGTCGATTTGCATATTAGGGCTTTATTATATAGGACTGTGACCAGTCAGCCTGCTGCTGGCTGATATGCAGGCGTGGCCCTGAGGGGTCTGATTAGCTCTGAGCCCCTCTGAGGTGCCCACAAGGGTCAGGGAGGCCAGCCTGGCATCTGGGCCTGAGCTTTCCTGCCCTGAGGCTTGACGCCCCTTTTATTCAGAGAGCATCTGCCTGGGGAGGGACATCACAAGAGATAAATCTGCACATGGATGAGCCACCAGGGGGGGTGTCAGGGTTGGGGTGCTGGGTGCATTGGAGCCATGCTTTGGCCTGGTCACCTGTCTGTGCTCTGCCGAAGCCTTTGGTACCTGAGGGGTGAGGGGCTCTGTGTGAACCGAGACCCACTGGGCCACACCAATGCCTTCTCGCTCCACTCTCGTTCCTGCGCTCCAGGTAGTTCAGAGCCCCCCTCCCCCCCCCCCGCCTGCGGCCACCAGGGCTCTGCGTGGACCTCGGGTGCACGGCCTTCGCACTAAAAGCAAGTGGGTGGGACCGCGTGCTGCAGCCCCGTGCTAGGAAGAGCTCACTTCCTCCATCCGAGGCTCATCCCAGAGAAGGACGAGGGCGTCAAAACTCACTCAGCCGCTGCTGCCCTGGCCTGTCTGCCTGGGTGGTTGGCTGCCGCCTGGAATGGGACAGGGCCCCACAGAACCCCTCACCCCACAGGACAGGGCCCCACGGGGCCCCTCACCCCCAGGGATAGGACCCCACGGAGCCCCTCACCCCACAGGACAGGGCCCCACGGGCCCCTCACCCCTCATAACAGGGCCCCACGGAGCCCCTCACCCCAGGGACAGGGCCCCACGGAGCCCCTCACTGCGCCTCAGAACTGCCCTCCCACCTCCACGCAGAGGACGGCAGCTGGTCCTGGAAGCCCCATTCCTCCAGCTGCCGGGCCAGGCACCTGGGGCTTCTTGTCGCCTTTCCGACCCCAGATCCAATCTTTCCCAGGCTGACGGCTCCGCTTTAAAACTGGGTCAGGAACCCAACAGCTATCCCCTCTCCTGGCCCACTCCCCTGCTCAGGCACTGCTGCAGCCCCATAACTGACGCCCCTCTTCCGCCCAGTCTGTGTGCACAGGCAACGGGAGACGCTCATGACCATGGCAGGGCACACCCCTCCCCTGCTCGGGCCCCTCGGGGGCCCCACACTCAGCCCGGCTTGGTCCCTCGGCAGCTCTGGCCCCGTGGGACAGGCTCCCCCAGTGTCCTGTGGGGTGAGGGGCTCCGTGGGGCCCTGTCCTGTGGGGTGAGGGGCTCCGTGGGGCCCTGTCCTGTGGGGTGAGGGGCTCCATGGGGCCCTGTCCTGTGGTGCCTGGCACGGCTGCATCACAAGGGCCCAGACCGCTGCCCACCTGTCAGCTCTGGTGCCTCTTCGCTGTCCTCAGTGTCCAGGGCGCCCGGTCAGCAGGGAGGGAGCAGCAGGCAGGGCCAGGCCTTTGCCCGGGACTGCTGGCCTGAGAACAGACTCCAGCACCACGGACGGCACTGCCCCTCGTCCCGTTGGCCGGTCCTGTGTGGGGACGGAGCCCCCCGCACACCCCGCACCACGGCCCCGTCTAGGGGTGGGAGTGGGTGTTTCATGGGGCAGAGTCAAGGGCGCGGGATGGAGGGCCCTGCTGTCCACAGCGGTCACCTTGGCCCCAAATCTGACAGTGCATCTTGTCGTAATCTCCCCGTTCTGGCCACACAGCTGACCTACCCCCCTCCTCCCAAGACCTTTGTGCGGCTTCCGGAGCCTCCCCTCCTCTGCCCTCCCCTCGGCCCTACCTGAGACCCGAGCGCCCTGCTGACCACCAGCTGTGGCCAGGCACCCGGTGGACGGGGTCAAACACCGGCAGCTCAGACCCCCAGCTCCAGGGAACCTGGTGCCCAGGTAGAGTCTCCAGTCGGGGTCTGCAGGGGCGGCAGCAGGGCAATCCCAGGACCCATGCATTCAGATCGGGTCTGGTCCTGTGAGGCAGACCGGGGTGGGGGTGGGGGGGGGGTGCCCTCGGGGTCTGCAGTGATGTGGCTGTTAGCAGAGCCCCCTCTCTGAGCAGGGCCGGGCTCCCCCATGTTGTATTAGCTGCTGGTGTCCTCAGTCAGGGTCAGCCCACACCATCCACTGACCCAGGGGTGTCCCCAGGCTGAATGCTGGCCCCTGACCTCTCTGGACCTCATTCCCGAGCCCCTGCTGGCCACCCCTGTCACCAGAACATCTTAAAAGGATCTGGTGCCTCTATGCCATGGGGAGTGGGGGTGGGGGGGAGGGGGCATCCCCAGGACGAGGCTTCGGTTCCACAGGCTGGAGCTCAGGCCCAGGAAGCCAGCTCCTCTGAGCCTTGCCTGGGCCCCCCCTGCGCTGCCAGGGACACTGCTCACCACACCTGGTCTGACTGCCAGGAGCCCAGGGATGCGGCTCAGGGGCACAGCCAATGAGCACTCATCACCATGCACCGGGGCACCCAGGGGAGAGGAGCCCACAGGAGAGCCTGGGTGCTGAGGGCACAAGGCCCCCTGTGCCGATGGGGGAGCCTGCCCTGCCCCCCCAAACACACACTGCCAGCCCAGTGCTCCTGGGGCCGGACGCTCACCTGCTCCCGAGGGTGTGAGCAGCTGCAGACACTGGAGCAGGGCCTCTGTAACCACCCACAGAGCTGCCCCCCTCAGTCCCCAGGGGCCGGCTCCCTGGGCCTTACTCGCAGCTGAAGGGTGAACAGGCAGCTGGGTTCATACCATTCACCGTGCAGCCCCTCACTTCCAAAACCTGGGAAAGCTCGCCCGGTTCTTGTTCATTCACCGTACAGACCAGGCGGGAACGCGTCCAGTTCAACGCCTCCTCAGGCCCTCGACCTGGCCTGTAACTCGGGCACAGATGGGCTCCCGAGAGCAGAGGTCCCTCCACTCCCAAGAGGTCAGCACTGGGTCGGCCGCAGCCGCGCCACCCAGACAGGGACAGCTTGTCCTGCACTGGGCCCAGCGTGGGCCACTGTCCGCACCTCCACCAGGTGGAAGGGAGCCTGCACAGGGAGGCCCCCCCCGCCCTGGCTCACCCAGCGGCCACACCGGGGGCAGGCCCTCATCCTTCGGCCGCAAGCTGCTCAAGGCTGCCTTGAAGGTGGGGATTGCACACCTGGTCCCGGGCTCCTCCTGGTCCTGGTCCGGGGGCGGCCTCTGCTTTCACAACCACCTTGTGCAGCCCACGCTGACCACTAGGCACAGCCACCTCTAGGGCATCCCGACCCAGGCTCTGACTCAGGCCCTGCAAGGCCTGGCGCCCTGTGTCCTGGGCCAAGGGCAAGCAGGGCCTGGGAAGGGGTGTCTGCACAGGTGTGTCATGGTCCCTACCTCCTGGGCCTCAGCCTGGCCTGGGGTCGGCTGCCCCGGTCTGAGTGAGCGGGGCGTGCCCTGGCAGCTGAGGGTGCCCGGGGACCGGGGGGCATCTGTGAGCTCTTCCAGGAGGCCTGGACTCCATGGAAGGAAACTGGGTGAGTATTTTGGTCCCTGAGCGAGAATCAGGGCAGCACGTTGCCTGTGTGTGCCTCTTCGGTTTAAATCGGATCCTCCAAGCTTCTCCCTTTTTTGTCCTAAATTTCCCTCCAACATTTGGAGCAGCTGTTTGAGCAGCTGCTGCCTCCTGCTCCGGAGAGGCTGAGGGTCGGGCGGCTGCCGCGGTCACCTCCTCCTAGGCGTGCAGGGTGGGCACGCGGCCTGGACACGGGTGAGAGCTGGGCACACACTCCTGGGGACGGGGCTGGACGGGGCTTGAGCGACCTCAGCGCAGCAGCTGGAAACACCCAGGTGAGACAGGTGGAAGGACTTCCGGGGCCAGGCCCTTGGGCAAGAGACGTCCTGGCAGGGAGGCCCAGCTCCGAGCACGGAGTGACCCTGGACGCGACCGTCCGTAAAGGGAGCAGGGCGCCTACCGACAGGCCGGGACACAGGGACACGCTACTGTCTGCTTGTGTGTCCCCCAAATTCATGCTGAATCCCAACCCCCCGTTGGTTAGGCTGGGCTCCTGGCGGTGAGGCTGTTGGGAGGTGACTGGGATCGGCGCCTGAGGAGGCTCCGGGGAGCCCCTGGCCCCTCGTCCCGAGGCTGGCGGTCTGTGGACCAGGAAGCGGCGCTGACACCAGCTGGGCGTGGGCCTGGGCCAGGGCTGGGCCTGCAGCCTCCAGACTGAGAAGTAAATGTCTGTTGCTCCTGAGCCCCCATCACGGCAGCCGGCAGCCTGACGGACGAAGACCGGGCGCCCCCATCTGTTCATTCGGGGAGAAGGGCAGCGTCCTCCTCCAGGCTGACCCCCAGGGACCTGAGGTCAAACCGGAGAATGGGTTTGGGCCGAGGGCCTTTCTGCCCAGAGCGGGGCCCACATCCTGGGCCCTGGCTGCTCTCCCCCCGGGACGCTGGCCTCGGGCTGCACTCTCCAGAGCCCTGTCCACTCCAGGCTGCGAGGCCCTGGCTTCCGCTCCCTTATCTCACAGGAAGGGGTGGGCGTGGAGGGAAGCAGACACCTCGCAGCAGGCGCCGAACAAGGCCCTTCACGCGGGTCAGCTCAGACACTGGCCGTCTGACCTAAATGCGGGCGCCCTCGCCTCTCAGCACCAGGGGAATATGACCAGGGGTGCGGCCCCACCACTTCCTTCTCTCCAACAGCACCTAGAGGGAGCGCCGAGCACAGAGGTGGGGGCGGGGGCAGGACCCACCACCCTGCTCTGCCCAATTCAGGTGCACAGCCCTGGACTGGAACCTGAGGACAGCGGAAAGCACACATGCGCACAGGCACGTACATGCATGCACACAGAGACATATACAGGCACACATACCCAGGCATGTATACACATGCACACGCACGCACACAGATATATACACGCGGGCATGCACATGGGCGCACACACGCATGCCACCCCAGTTGCACGGCGGGAGGAGTGTGAGGACCCAGGGTCCTCTCTGGCTGCATCAGCTCAGGTGTGGCCTCACAGAGGAAGAGGTGTTCTCTGTCTGCACGGAGGCAGCGGGGAGCACAGAAGGGTTATTCCAGGACAATGTGAAAACATACAAATAATTCATGTCACCATGTCTGTCACGGGTTGTTGTGCATAATGAATGCATACTTCACACCCAGTTTTCCGTGGCTAGAGGTGGCAGGAGGCAGGAGCCTGGGCCTGGAGGAGCCCCCCACTCATCGTGGGAAATGGGGGAGCAGGGCCACTGGGTCCTGGGGCCAGGCCGCCTCCTAAGGCCACTCGGCTGCCCACTGCTGCTGTCCCTGGACATCACGGCCGGGCTGGCTGATGGCTTTCTGTGTAAACATGCACAAGGCCTCTCAGCCAGGGCTGGTGGTTCACATTCTAAGAAAGCAGAGTGGGGCACGCGCTCGGAGTGGGTGCGGACAGCGTGCAGCTGATGGGGATGTGGCCGTGGACATTTCAGACCCACCCTGCGGCGTCAGGGCTCCTGTCTGAGAGTCTCCAGGCAGACCACGGGGCGGTGGGGCAGGACCCACTGTCCATGGGGTGCCCGTGGCCTCTCCTATCCTCCCCCCGTGTCCCCCATCTTCCTGGGCTCCAGGCCTGCGCTGCTCCCCACCCTTCTCCAGGTGTCTGTCCCACCCACAGCCGTCTGCAGCGGGGACACTGAGGAAGGGACCTGTGCCCAGCTCACCAGGGCACTGGCCCTTTCTGCCCCGTGTCCACGGTGGGCTTCCCACCGCACTTAGGAGCAAACCCAGCCCACGCTGGCCCTTGGGATTCAGGCACATGCCCTGTCCCCCTCTGGCCAGGGCTGCTCACATCAGCTGGCTGGTCTCCGCCCTATCCCTGCTGGGTGGCAAGTGACCAGGGTTGGATGGGTGGGGGGTGGAGGAACTCTGCCCCCGACCTGGGCATCTGGGGTACTGCACGGGCCCCCGCGGTGGATCGCCATTTCTCGGCTTAGGACGCACAGTAGCCCGCGTACCCAGGCGCCCTCCTGTGGGGCCCCTCCTGCTGCAGACTGTGTGGGGGCGCTGGCTGCTGGCCCGCCGCAGCCGCCCCAGCACAGCCGCCATCCCCAGGCGCAGTGCGGGCCACACACTGAGCCACAGCAACCTGCCGGAGGCCCGTGTGGCAGTTGCCAGCAGGCCTGGGCACGCTGCCCGCTGGGGCTGGGGGAGGGGCCGGCCAGGAGCTGCTGAATCAGCGGCCCCGTCTGTCCCTGTGTGTCCCGGCCCCTCCCAGGGAGGATGCAGGATGCTGGTGAGGAAGGAGCTCCTCCTGCTCCTCTTTGGGGAGCTGCTGGGAGGCCTGCCAGCTTGCGGGGGTTGGGGGGGCCTCTGGACAGTGGCTCCTGCAGCCAGCGCCCCTGCGCCCCTGCGTGGAGCCTGGTGCAGGAGGGCGGGGCCGTCCAGGGGGCGGGGCAGGGGCTAGCGGAGAGGCCCTTTCAAACAGCAGCAACAGGGAGACAGAACAGGCCTCTGCAGATGGAAGCACGTTCCCTCCCAGAAAGTGCCGAGTCAGCACAGCGCCCTGCCATCCTCTCCCCTCCTCCAATCACAGGCTGGACGCGGGAACGCTCAAGGTCAGGGCACATCAATACCGTGGGCGGCCCTGTCCTCCGCAGGGACACGGTCACACTCTAGGCCGCCAGCCTCCCGAGGGTGGGGGCTGTCCCCCCCCCCCGCTGTCCAGCCGGCAGCCACCACCTGGGGGGGGGGGGGCAGGGAGGTGGGGGACATAGGAGCCTGGACAGCACCCACACTTTCTCAAATAAGCCTGTGGTTTCTAGAAACTTCCAAAGCATCACCCCATCCCGCCCCACCCCCTAGCCCCTCACACCCGGCTGCTCATTTCCATCACCGGGCGGCGGCTGGGCTGGCTCAGCTCTTCCTGCCCAGGCACCGCCAGCATCTGGCCCCAGGGAGCCCCCGCAGCTCTCGGCTTTGTTCAAGGGAGAACTGCTCTCTCCTCCCTGCCCCTTCTCTACCCCAGCCCTGACCTCCCTCCCATCTTGAAGTCAGGATGCCTCCTGTTCTCCTGCCCAGCAACTGCCCTCCCCCAAACGTGACCGTCTTCTTCCTGTGCCTCTCGGCCTCCTGTGCCCGACTCCCACAGCCGCTGCACCCGCTCTCCCTCGGGGCTGCTCCCGCCCGCAGCCACTGCTCTTCCCGGGGCCGCCGTGGTTTGGTCCAAGCTGCCCACCCTCCACCCTCCAGGTTGAAGACAGGGCTCCGGTGCCCAGCTCCCGAGCCCAAACCAACAGCCCGTGGTCTCCAGCCACCAGCCTGCAGGTGCTGCCACCACCAGGTGGCGTGGCCAACTCCGGCCTCCTGGGCACTCCCTGGCTTTGGAGTCCCACCGTCACCCGCCTGCCGTCCTGCTGTGCACTGGGCAGGGGGCCCTCCTCACCCGTCCCAGGCCATGGATCTGACTGCCGTCTCCTGACCACGTCTCTACCTCAGTGCAGCAGGGCCTCTGGGGGGCGAGGACAGAGCAGCAGCTGAGGCCTGGAGGCTCTGCCAGGATCAGTCCTGCCCCAGCCCTGCAGGTGCCCCTGCCCCAGCCCCTGCAGGTGCTGGTGCCTCCCTCCAGGATCAGGAAGCTTCCAGAAGCTCCGACCACGCAAGTCATTTGCTGCCCCAAGGCCTGCAGGCTCTGTCTCCCCCTCCAGCAGAGCTACCCGCCCCCGTGCCTCGAGGGCCCAACCCTGCTCTGGCAGAACCCTAGCTGGCAACTAGAGCCGTTTGGAGACCGCGGCTCTGTGCAGGCCCTGCCTTCCCGGACCGGCCACTCAGTGTGGCGTCTTTGAAAGGGGTGACTGTCGTGCAGGGGACCGGGGCTAACTCAGCCCAGAGGACAGGAGGGGCGTGCGCACACCAAACACGACGCTATCATCCAGGGAGGTGACCTGAGCCAGCTGGGCCCAATCCGTTCAGCCTCGGCTGCTCGGCCACAGCAGCCCCGGGCTCAAGCTCAGGGCTCAGGGTCCGGTGCTCCCACACTGGACAGCACTGGCCCAGAGGACCCCTGGGGAAGGCACTGCAACCCCCCAAAACGAGGCAGAGCGGGTGGGGAGGCCGGTGTGGCAAGAAGACCAACCTGGGATGGCGCCGGCCGCCCCACCACCACTCCAGGGAGGCAAGCGCCGTGGAGGGCTCTCCCCGGGTGCACCCCCGAGCTCACTACGCTTCTCACAGGAAGTTCACCTGTGGCTCCGGGCCGAGGCTTTTGAGGATTTCACCAACTCCACCATCAAAAGCTGGACACAAAATGAGTCCGTTTTTTTCTAAAACGTTTAGTTCCTCAAAAGTCCAGAAACAGCAGACAGGCCTCTTGTAACAGCCCGTCCCTCTCAAGGTCACTTTCCGGCCACTGGGCTGCTCTGAAGGACATCACCCTTGTCCCCTGCATAGAAGCCAGGGAACCTTCCCAAGACATTTTCTGAGGAATCGTGTGTCGCTCATGTTCCAAACCGCTTTCTGGTTGAACGAGTCTGTAACTGGGAAAATACCCTCGACACAGGCAACAGTGTGGTGGTGAGCAGAGGGAAGGTGGTGAGCAGAGGGAAGGGGGTGAGCAGAGGGAAGGGGGGGCGGTGGAAGAGGGTGCAGGGCTCATCAGCAGTGACGGAGGGGATTGACTGGGGACGCCGAGCACAACACGATGTACAGGTGATGTGAGCAGAACTGTACCCCTGAAGCCTACCTGACTGCATTAACCACGTCGCCCCAACACATACATTCAAAAACGTGACTTTCTGTCTTCTTTCCTGCACACGCCTGTCCCTCGGGGTGACTGCCAGACCCCCTTCCCAACCCCCGGTCTGTGAGGGTGTCCCCCGTCTATTTAAGGGCCCCACCCCTCACCTGCTGGTGGAATTCAGTCCTCCGGAGACCAGGCAGGCCCCCTCGGGCCGCTGACAAGTTCTCACTGCCATCCGCCACGTCTGCGGGGCAGGCTCCCACCGTGGACCCGTGGCCTCAGGTCAAGGCAGCCCCCCCCAACACCCCTTCCCAGCACCGCAGGTGACTGTTCTAAAACGTGCCAAATTTTACTTGTTGGTTGTTGTTAATATCCTTAAAAAAGAAAAGGAATAAACTTTTTGAGCCTCAAGCAATCACTCCATCAAGACATTAAAAAAATAAGTTTAATGCAGGTGGCTCGTTTCATAAAGAATTTACAGGCACTCGAGACCCCAGGCAACTACTCGTTGAGCATGTCAACTCCTAGTACTGCCCCGTCCAGACCCTCCCGCCATCCCGATGGTGTGCACACGCCTGCCTCAGTCAGGGGACTTCGAAGGATCCGAGCAGCGAGAGTTAATTAACACAAAACAAAGCTTGTAGGAAACAGCATGACTCAGTGCAAAAGATGCTCTGCAGCGCTGAGGGGTCCCCGAGGGTCAGCTCCTCAGCTCCTTCCTCCGGGAGCCCCCACTGGCCTCAGGCTGACCACCGTCCAGCAGAGCTGGCCGCAAACTGAGGGGCACGGTTACAGCCAAGTGCTTTTTGCTTTCTCTACCTGATTTGGGGTTCCTTCCAGTGGCACCTAACTGTCCTGACAATTCCCCAGGGGCCACTACAAGGGAGATAAGGGGGCAACTTGGGGTGAAGCAGCATCGGCCCCATGCCCTGTCTCCCATCCCTGCCTGTTGTCCCAGCAGAATTATTCAGAGTGCCCGCCCACTGGCCAAGGAGGCCCACGGTGGCCACTGAGCGACACGGCCACCCTGTCCATCACTGCAGAAGGCCAGAGGAAGGTGGACAGAAGCTGGCTCTGGAGTGCGCTCTCTGTGACCTAAACACGTCCCCCAGGACCCCCAGGGGTGCTCCCTCCTGGCCACAGTCCCTGCCGACATTCCTGTTTGCTTTCTGCTCCCAGCTGCTCTAACTGCCCCGGGGCAGGAGCAAAGGGCGGCCTCGCCCCTCACCCAGAGATCCAGCCCTGGGCCACCCTGACTCCAAGTGGTGCCTCACACACAGGTGCACACGCAGCGCGCCGCCCGAGACCTCCGACATCTGCTCCAGACGCACGTCCCATTTCTGTGTTCTGACCAAAAGCAGCCCCCAGAGCCAGAGAGGGATTGAGGCGCCTCCCCAGAAATCCACGTGACACTCCCCGACCCGCCCAGGAAGAAGACGGATCTGCCCTGGGCCAGACCCGTCTCCCAGCTGCTGGGGCTCTGACTCCCTGCTGGACTGCGCCTGCACAAACAAGGTGACCCGGAAGGCTGGCCAAGACCCCACGGTGGCCACTGAACACGGCCACCTCTCAGGGTGCCGTAGGGGCGGCCCTGTGGCAGTGTGGTGAATGGAGCCTGATGCTTCCTTACGGCCGGGAAGACCCTGACAGATTGGCTCCTGGGCAGCACACCCCTACACCTCCGGGGACGCCAGTGTCCTGGGGAGTGGACGGGGACACAGAGGCTCTCCAAGTACAGACTGATGGTAACTGCCCCCAAGCACGGCCTGGAAAAGTGGGGGCTGGAACCACGAGGGTGGCCACGGGTGAGTGCCCCTGAATGAACACACAGGAGGGTAGCGGACGGGAGGGCGCAGCGTCCGTGCACAGAAGTCACAGCCCATTCCTCTCCTGGGCAGAGACCCAGCTACTGGACGTAGCGTGAAAGACAAGGCCCTGACCTACCCCGTCAAGAAGCGGCCGGCGCAGGCATCGGCCCCACTGGTCACAGTAACCGAGCCGGCCCAGGCCGCAGGCGCTCACATATCCACGAAGACCATGAAGCACCAGCCCAGGCCGCCCACCAGCAGCAGGGTCACGTGGATGCCGTAGACCAGCAGCTCGTTGAGCAGGCGGAAGTCCACGCGGCGGCGGCCCAGCAGCAGCAGCAGCACCGACAGCTTGAGCTGGAAGCGCAGCAGGACGCGCACGCCCAGGTACTGCAGGCAGAACAGCGCGGCCAGCGCGCCCCACAGCGCGGCCGTGAAGAGGCTGCAGCTGAAGTAGAGCAGGAAGCGGATGAAGCCGTAGAGCCAGCGCGCGCGCACGTACACGTCGAAGTTGTTGTACTTGGTGCGCGCCAGGCGGGAGGTGCGGAGGGGCCCGGAGGCCGCGTGCAGGCAGGTGGTGTGCGGGCCGTGGAAGGAGCGCACCCGCCGGGGGATGGGCATGACCGGCATCGGGGCCTCGGCGCTAGCTGGCGGCAGACGCAGCGTCCAGGCGGTGGTCAGCGTCATGGGCACCTAGGCCTGCGAGCCCGCGGTGGGGGAGGCGTGGGCCTGCAGGGAGCGACAAGCAGAGGAGCCGAGTCAGCCCTGGAGCAGCCAGCGAGGGAGCCCGTCCCTGCCGGGGCATCTGCCAGCCTTGGGCGCAGGGAAACCAAGCTCAGGAGGTCGGACCTGCCACAAAAGCTAATGAGGACACTCCAAAGGGGCCCACAAGCACGCGGAAACCAAAAGTGCTGATTTGACCAGTGACTGGGGAGAGGGGCCAGGGTGGCAGTTGGGCCCCCTGGAGGCAGTCAACCCTGAACCCGTGGAGGGACAACAGGAGCCCTGGCGAAGCTCCCCCTTCCACAGGCTCTGCCAGTCCGTTCACTAGACCCACCCTCTCGCTTTCATCTGGGTGCCTAGCCCTGCCTGGACTTGAGCCCCTTTCATCCAGGGGGAATAAAGTCCCTCAAGGGCCCCCAACAGGACCAGGATGAGGGAGGGGGTGCCCCCAGGCACACACGGAGCAATTCACTTCAGCAACTTGGCACCCAGGTGTCGGGAGCTAGACAGCTCTGCAAAGTCTAAGAGGTGCGGTGGGAGGCGGGACCACTAAGGACCCACCATGCCTGGCAGGTGACGGCAACCGCCTGCTGGTGTGTCCGCAGGATGAGGGCGTGCAGACCGGCCTCGAGGATAAGAGAAGCAGCAGGGGCTCCAGGTTACGTGGTAATTGCCCTTTGAGGCTGCCTACATCTGTGGATGGAAACAGCTGGAAGGGCAGAATGTGTACAGGTTGCCGGGAAGCACCCTGGGCGTCTGCCTGCCATCAGGGGGGCGGCAGCTGCGGCCCCGTAGGGGGACCTCTCCAAGTGCCCTCTCTGGCCACCAGTCCAAGCAAATGGCTGCCGAGCTGAGCTGTCTGGCCGGAGGCGGAGGAGTGGGGAGGCCGGCATCCCCCCTCCCCCCACTCCGCCCCACAGGCCCAGCCCTCCCCGCAGGGTTTGTCCAGAACCTGGTCTAACAGCAGCTGCCGGGCTCTGGGCAGCTCCATCCAGCTCCACCTCGGCCTCAGCCTCGCCCACCCCCCAGGCACGGCATTCAGAGCCGGTGCCCTGGTCTGGAGGGTCACGCACAGCCGCCCCTCACTTCACGCTGCGGGACCGGCCCACCTCCCATCTCCACTGGGCCCGCGGGCAAAGCAGCTCCTGGTGCCCGAAGACGCCCACGCCTCGGGCTTGGCGGTCGGGGAGGTGGCCGAGGCCGCACGCGGGACCGCCGCGCAGCGGCTCCATCCCGCCGACCGCCCCAGGCCCCATCTTCCGGGGCGCTCAGCCGCGCCGGTGACACCGACTCTCGGATCAACGCGTGCCGGGCGTGAGGCGGCTCTGCCCTCGGGCCTCTGGGGGCACCGGCGACCGCGAGGGCAGGACCGACGCGCCGGGACCCCCCGCGCCCGCCCGTTGCCCTGGAGACGCCAGGGCCACCCCGCCATCCCGCTCACCGGGTGCCCTCTCCGCGCCGGCGTCCCGGCCTGCGGGCCCCGCGGTCCCTCGGGGCTCCCGGAGCAGGGCGGCCGCATGGTGCCCACGCACGGTGGCTGCGGGCCGGGCGGCTCACGCGTCCCCACCCGCCCCGAAGGGCCAGGGCTCCCGCGCCCGGCGGCGTTTGGCACCGCGCGGGAGCCGTAGCCGTCCCTCGCGGCCGCCGTAGCACTGCCCTCGCGCCCTCCGCCCACTCCACACCGCGAGCGCCTCCTGCCCCCAGTTCGGGGCGGACGTCGGCGCACGCGGGGCGCGCTCCATGACGTTACCATCGACGTCTCCGCCTCGCGTAAGCCGCTGGCGCAGCTCGGACTGGCGCGCCGTCCCCGCGCAGCTCCTCTGCGCACGCGCCGCTGCGACCGACGCGGCCAGCTGTGCGCAGGCGCCCGCCCCGGTGGGCGGGGCTGGGAGTGGCGCTGCGCCGAGGGCACCTGAAGGGGCGGGGCCAACGCTGGCCTGGGGTCTGCGCCCCTAGCACTGCGGGGCATTGGGGTGGAGCCGGGCGGAACCCGAGGCTGGTGGGGGGACACCCACATGCTCTGGGGTTGCCCCTGTCCTAGGAGAAAGGATTTTTATGCAGATGTTTTATTTTTTTTAATATATATTTTTATTGATTTCAGAGAGGAAGGAAGAGGGAGAAACACTGATGATGAGAATCATGGATCGGCTGCCTCCTGCACGCCCCCTACTGGGGATCGAGCCCACAACTCGGGCATGTGCCCGGACATGGAATCAAATCGTGACCTCCTGGTTTATAGGTGGTCGCTCAACCACTGAGCTACACAGGCCAGGCTATGCAGACGTTTTATAAAATATTTTAATCCCTCAGAGGTGTCAGGATAGGGAGACACTTCTCCTTGGATGGAGTCAGCAAGTGACATTCGCCTGAATTCCATCAAGTTCAAAGACTGTGCAAGTTCCACACCTTGGGAGCTAAGTGCCTGCCTGCCACCTAGCCGAGTCCTCACGCCCAGCCCCTGTCGTGTCAGAAGGACCCGGTGTTGAAGGGTCTGGCAGGGTCCGATGAGAGGGAGGGAGGGAGAGAGGGAGGAGTGAGAAGACCCGAGGCCCAGAGCAGCTGTGCAGCAGCAGCAGCAGCAGCAGAGGCTGGGCAGGGTTCCTTACAGCGCACCTTCTCTGGGTCCCCCCTGCTCTGCACCCCCACCTGCCCATGGTGGTTTCCTCTCCCCAACCCCGGCCCAGCCCTCTCCTCTTGAGACGCCCCAGGCAGCCCCTCCTCAGCCCCCTTGTTCTAGTCCCTGAGCTGCCCCTGCACACTTGCCTTTGCTGCAGTCACCCCCTCCACCTGCAGAGCTCCTACTCAACCTTCAAAACCTGGATCAAATGACTCCTTCCTGGGAAGCCGCCTCCCACCCTGTGCCACCCCTTCCTGGCCCCCACGACCCCTGGCGGGCAGGATTCTTACTCAGCCCTACTTTCTCCACCCCCAAAGCTGCAAAGATTCCTGTCTCTCCCACCCGCTGTTTTCTCACCACAGTAAGATGTGTTTCTGCCTTGCCATCCAGTCCACACGTGCACGTGTTTAAACAACTCCGGGAGCCTCACAAACAATGCTTCTGACCACACGCTGCAGAAGCCGGGATGGCCCCCGCCAGCAGCCCCTGGGCAGGGCTGTGTCCGTGGGCAGGCTCAGGGGCAGGGCCTGGGGAGCCCCGACGTGCTGTGCTTGGTTGCAGGCTTGCCCTGGTGTGGGGGTTCCCAGCTCTCCATCCTCAGGGGTCCCCTGCCCCAGGTCAGCCCCAGGCCTGCCCAGGCCTCCCTCTGGCAAGGGCGTGGCGCCACCTGCTGGGACAGCATGGGCAGTGCGGCTGAGTTAGCCGCAGGTACCGGTGAGTGGGGCTCAGAGTCTGGGGATGGAGAGGGCGCCCTCAGCGGAATCCCACGGCTCCCCAGCTGTCCATGGCAGAGCTGAGTCGCCCTGACACAGACCCAACGGCCTGCAGGTCCGGAAACCTGGTCTCTGGTCTCCCAGGGACATGTATTGACTGGCCGTAAAGGACATTTATCCTTGCTGTGCCCGGCGCCTCTTTAAGAGCCCTGCAGACACCTCGACCATCGGAGATTTCCCCCCTTGGCTCTGGGCTGCCTTAGTGACCAGATCCTGAGACCCCAGGGACCCCATGGTTTCCCGGGGTGGGGGTCACAGGCAGCTGTACACCATCCATTTCCCTCAGCACCCAGCTGCTGTGCTGTGGAGGGCCGTGGGGGTGTGTGGAAGAGAGGGCGGGGGGGGGCAACTGTTACGTAGAGGGCATGTGGGGATCCTAAGGGAGGCACATGGAAGTCACATGGGGATCATGTTCGGGGACCCGGAGGACATGTTGGGGAGCATGTGGGGTGTCATGGTGGAAGTCATATGGAGGGTACCTGGGGAGCAGGTGGGGACCATGTGGGGGTCTGTGGGGGGTCTAGTAAGGACCACGTGTGTTGTCATGTGGAGGGAAGTTGGGGACTGTATGGAGGTCATGTGGGGGGCATATAGGGGCACCTTGGGGCCACACAAAGGGCACACAGGGGCATTGGGGGGTCATGCTGGGGCAGGTGGGCGTAGATGAGCGCCCGCAGGGGAGGTGATGATGGGGCTCCAGTGCTCGGCCTCGCTGAAGCCAGCCTTTGGGTGTTTGGTGCCAGCGTCGGGCCTGTGAGTGAAGGAGACCCCAGCCCACACCCTGAAGGGTCGTGGGTTCAATTCCCGGTCTAAGGCATGTACCTGGGTTGCAGGTTCGATCCCCAGGTCTGGTTGGGGCACATGCGGGAGACAACCAATCAAGATGTCTCACATCGATGTTTCTCTCTCCCCCCCTCCCTCCCACCCTCCCACTCTCTCTAAAAATAATGAAAAAAAATCCTCGGGTGAGGATTAACAAACATAAAAAATAAAAAAATGGAGGCCTGGGCTTTGGAGAGCAACGGGCCACAGCCTGGCATGTCCAAGTGACGTCCATGGCATTGACCATCCAGGCTCCATCTCGGCCCCACACACAGCCTGTGCTCAGGGTGGGATACCAGGCGCTGGGCAGCAGACTGTGAGCGACGCGGGGAGCTGTGCAGGGCGGCCGGGTTAGAGCTCGTAGTTCACAGTTTGCCCCCATTTCGGAAGTGTGCCCCTCACCCGCCCCCAAGCTCCACCTTCCAAAGTGTGCAGCCTTCTCTGTGCCGGACACACAGGGACAAGGAGGAGGCCACACAGCCCAGCTTCTTAGTTCTCTGCCCTCCTCCCAGGCAGCAGGCCCCTAATTATCCTGAAACCCAGACCCAGGCCATGACGGGGCCACGGGAGGCTTGCCTTCAAGGTTGGCGCCCACTGCCCGGGTCTGTGCTACCATCACAGAACACACACTCGTCCGCCGTCCTCCGGTGACTGAGCAGTGCTGGGCGGACAGGAGGGCAGATCTGTGGCTGAGCTGTCCCCGGCGCGGCGACCTGTCGGCTCCCAGGAACCCGGCCAGGCGGATGTATTTTACTACAGGCTCGGAAGACAAACATACGCATTTATATGTCACTTGTTGCCATATCAATGCGAACCTGTACTCCTTTCAAAACTTTTAATGGATTGTACACATTGCGGGAGATTTAAAGGGTAAACACAATGGCTCAAAATGTTACTTTCAACATATTTGTCACTTTGATAACAGCACCAAAAAAAAAAAAAAAAATCTGGAAGACATTGCCCTCAGAAATCAATTATAAATAGATGCATCTTAAAAGAGGTTTATTTTGGTCATTAATGGTTGATGGGCCCCCAGCGCAGGATTTAAAGTTAAATTATGCAAAATCAAAAACCAACCTTATAATACGTAATCAAACATGCATAAAACTGTCAGGCCCAAATAAATTCTCTCAATTAACTTGCTTCAGACTGTGATTGCATCCACTAATCTAATCAGCCCAGAGCGATCTGAAGGTGGGGAGATGGATGACAGGTGGATAGATGGCCATGAGGGCGAACCCCATGGGGAGCAGGCACAGCACACCCACACCCCCACCCCTGGCAAGCGTAGGACAGGACCTTGGAGGGTGGAGGTTGGGCCCACGTTTACCGGGTGGGCATGGAGGCAGTGCCTATCAGCCAGGCACCAGCTCCACGCCTCGTAGGCCGGCCGTCCTGGGCACATGCGGCCTTCCTCTCGTCACCTGGATGAGCCAGGCCTGGAGTCGCCCTGGTCTGCTGGGCTCCGGAAGCGCAGGTGCTCATGTCAGCTGTGAGCTCGGGCTCCCTCTGTCTTTTCCAGAACATTGAGAACAAAATGGGCTAGGATAGTCCATTCACCCCCACATCTCCCCACAGAGCCCCACGGTTCCTGCCTTAGAGTCCTTTTCAAAACATAGATAGATATAGATAGATAAGTTTCAGAGAGGAAGGGAGAGGGAGAGGGAGAGAGAGAGAAACATCAACGATGAGAGAGAATCTTTGATCGGCCGCTTCCTGCACATCCCCTCCCATCCCCCCACCCCTTCCAGAGATCAAGCCTGAAACCCAGGCATGTGCCCTGACCAGGAATCCAACCGTGACCTCCTGGTTCATAGGTCAACACTCAACCACTGAGCCTGGGCCTGCCTTAGATTCTTGATTAAATGAGGGTCTTGACATAAGCTGCATTTTGTCCCTTTTGGGGTGGGGTGGGGTGGTGACGGGCAGACAGACAGGTCAGGGATGCACCCATGCCCGGCACCTGGGCTGTGGGAGAAGAGGTCCCTGTGGTGGGGACCCAGGCATTGTGCTTCCTGTCTGACTCGGCAGAGAGTCTGGCTGAACTCATGCGTGTAGGTGTAGCCGTCCAGGTGAACCCACGCTCAGATGTGCTGGGATGGCGTCAGGGAGGAGGCAGCCTCCTCCCTCCATCCCTCCTGCCCAGGGGTTCTGAGGCCCTTGGGAGCGCCAGGGTCTGCAGGTGCGGGACTCGGGGGCCAGTGGCGCCTGCCCTGGACCCAGCGGCACCGGCACTCCGCCCTTTGCGTGTGTGCTGTGCGGGCTGCTGGCTCCCTTTCCCGGGGTTGGGTCTGGAGGGAGGCCTCCCGCCCAGTCCTCCGCAGTGGAGAGCCCGCCCCGCACAGGCCGCATCCGGGCGGGTTCTCTTGATTAAAGCGGCAATCGCACACGGGCGCTCTCTCAGGCTGCCCCTCCGTAGACCGAAGGCCACGTGGACGGACCTCAGACCCCATCAACGTGTATGAAAAAGGAGCGCCTCACACCGTTCCCCTCCCCCGGGGACGTGGGAGGTGTCGGCACCCACAGGTGTGCGTGCAGGTGCACAGTGTTCGCGCCTGCGCAGTGTGCCGGAGCGCTCACCACGCCAACCGAACACCAGGCTGTGGAGGCGACACAGGGGCACCCCGCTGAGGGCCGAGGGGGCCGCCGAGACCCAAGCTCCACGTGGGGACCAACCAGGGTCTCGCCCAGCACCCCTCCCCCCCCGCTCGTGCCCCCGCTCCGCCTGCTGTGCGCGCAGCGGCCGGCAGGGGCGCCCTGGGCCGGAGCGCTCGCTCCAGCCGCGGCCACCGAGGCGTCCTCCCAGGGGCTGCGTGGGGACAGGCGGCCAGCACCCCGGGCACCGGCTCCCCTCTCCCTCCCTGGGGGGCCCGGGCGGTCGCTCCCTTTCCTGTGTCTGTTTCCTCCTGGAACCGGCGAAGCTGTGATGGGCCCTGGCTCAGGGGCGTCAGCAAGACGGGGTGCGTGGGCAGCACCAGGGGGGCTGGGGCCCCGCCACTCCCGGGGCCGCAGGAGCTGGCGGGCAGGCCTGTCCCTGGAGCCGTGTCTGCCTCCCCGTGGGCTCGGCAACCCCAGCGCGTGTGTGTGCACACGTATGTGCACCCGTGGGGGTGGTGGGTGGTGGGTGCGCCTGCGCGCGCGAGCTTGAGGCCTCGAGCAACTCCGCCCGCGGGCGCTAGGGGGCGACCAAGCCCTTTCCCGCGGGTTCCTCGGATCCCCGTGGAGGTGGGGGACAGGCCTTCCTCCGCAGCCCCTGCTCCCAGCGCTGAGACCCCTCCCCCCCCTCCCCACGGGAACAGGGATGCCATCAGGCGGCCAGGAGGGCCAGGGCTCACCCTGTAGGCGAGGGGATGCAGGCTAGGGTGAAGGGCCCGCGGCAGGCAGCCAGGCTCCCATGCAGGGGACACACCTGGGACGGACACACACCTGGGAAGTGGGGCTGAGCCACGTCCTGCAGGTGGCCCTCAGCTCCCGGGCACAACCACGGCTCCCGGGGTTGTTCAGATGCTAAAGTGAAGGCCAGGGCAGCAAAAGCTGGGCCCTGAGGGCGGGGGTGCGCCTGGCCAGCTCCCCTCAGGTGCCCAGGGGAGTCAGTCAGTGCTGAGCGGCAGCTCCGAGGTCAGAGATCTCCTGGCAGGGCCCCCTGCTCCTGCTCCTGGGTCTGGCGGCTCCCCTGGGCCCCTGCCAGCACCTCGCTTGCTGCTGTACCCCACACTCTTGGTGGCCCGTGGACATCTGTGGATGAATGAATGGTGCATGAAGGAAGGAGTTTCTCCTCCCATGACCCTCTTCTGCCCTGGAAGGCAGGACCAGAGCCCCCGCCCCCCCTACTGTCAGAGCTGGAGGGAGACCCCGTGACTCCCTGGTGTCCACCCCCCACCTCAGCCATTTATCTGCGGACCCTGTCCCCACAGGGACTGAGCCCTGCAAGGGCCCCTTGGACCAGCAGAGTGCTCACCCACCTGGCGCCAGCTCGGGGTCACAGTTGGGGGTCTGCCACCTCTGGGGGGCTGGTCCTGGCCGGGACAGGGTGCGGGGTGCCCCCTGCATTAGCATTGAGCAGGGTCCCTGGGCTGTTGATATCAGCACTTCAGGGTTATTTATGAATTCATCTATTTGCTGGGACAAGCCTTTCTGCATTCCGTTGCCATGGTTTCCTTAAAGCCAGTATCTTATTAATTCTGCATGTTCTGAAATAAATATACATCAGACAATCACCGTGCAGTCGGGTTCTCAGCCCCAGGAAGGACGCTTCCACACACAGTCACATGGACACACACTCATCAGATTCAGGGGCCGGTGGGGGGTGCAGGGGCTGCTCAGGAGCCTGAGAACAGGAGGGGCAGTGAGGCCGTTGCCAGGGGTAGCTGCGGCTGCAGGACCCCAGGGTCTCAGCACTTCCCGATGGACCTCACAGCTGGAGGGACGTGCCCACAGGAGGAGCTGGGTTTCCTCTGGGCGCTCCAGCCGGGGCTGTGAGCTCAGTGGGCTGGAATCGGCCGACCTGCCGCGTGGCCCTGCCCAGCCGAGGGTGCGGAGTGAGGGGCAGGTGCTGCCTGGGGCGTCTGAGGTCACCGTTCCTGCTGAGTCTCCCGAGCAGCGGTGACAGTTCATGGGAAACGGGACAAGCGCCCTGATGTCCAGGGTGCCAGCCTGGCTCCGGGGCGGGGCAGGGGGCCTGGGAGGGGTCCCGCGCGCTGGGATGGCTTTGGTCAAGCTGCCTGCGTGGGCTTGAGCTCTGTTCCTTCCGCCGTTGTGGGCACCTGCGAAGGGCCCGGTGTGCCGGGCCGGACCCGGGTCCGTTTCCTCCTCCGATTCACAGGAGCTCCACGTGTGAAGTCAGGACTCGGACGCGGTCCATCCACTCCCCATGCAAGGCAGCTACTGGTGCCTCCCTCGTGCACCCCTGAGCGCTCAGCCCCCAAAAGTCACCCCTGGGCTGTGCCTGGCCAGTAGGTCACTCCCCACCCCTCCTCCCAGCACCCCGCTGAGCACCAGGGCTGGGCAGCAGATGGTGGGAAGCCCAGCCCAGCGCAGGTGGCATCTATGGAAACACCCGCTGGGACCAGGCCAGGCCTCTGCATCCACCAGCCACTGGGTCCCAGGGTTCAGAGCCGGGGGAGCTTGAAGAGCCCGGGAGAGGGCCCGCATCAGCAGCCAGGGCCCACACAGAGCTCCGGGCAGAGGTCGGGCTGAGCCCCGAGGCTGCCACTGTGCCAATGACACCCCTGGAGACAGGCACCGGCTGCCCCAGGCAAAGGTCGGGGGGGATGGGTGCCGGCAGCAGCCGGCTGTGTGGCTGGCTCGGGGCCCTCAGCCCTTGTCAGACCCGGGCTGCCTGCAGGGTCGTCCAGCTGGACTGGAGTCCTTGACCCGCTGCGGGGCCTGGGCTTTGGGATAGGAACGTGGGTGCGGTGCCCGCTGCCCAGTGACACCTGCCACACCCGCGCCGCCTCCGGGTGTGGGACCCCTCGTTCCCCTCCCGCCAGGACAGACGTGGTCTCCTCTGAGGCCGCCCCCCCCCCCCCCAGGACCTGATCAGGGCATCGACAGAGCCTCGCTCGCCATGTAATTAAGCCTGGTTTAATTAAAACCTGGGTTCTTCATTACACTCGGTAATGGATTTAATTTTCTGTGGAATTCACATGCCAAACACCTCTACCGAGTGAACTCCCAAATTTTGGGGTTGGGGCGGTGGGCTCCCTCAGCTCAGGTGACATGGGTCCCCCCAGCTGCCCCCTCATCACTGCCCCCCACCCCCTCCCCTCCACACCCTTTAGGCTCTGTCAGTTTCAGGTCCCAGTGAGCTGCGGGCTCCCCTCAACCAGGCGGTTCCCCTGGGGACAGAGGGCCCGGCAGGAGGGTTTCTAGAAACCGCACAGTACAAGTTGCTGCAGCAGCTCAGCCTCCGTGGGTGCCCCCAGCTGGGAGGGGGCAGGGGTCTCCCCACGTGGCCCCAGAAGACAGTGGCAGATGCTCTGACTGGATGGGCCTCTGGACGGGGGTCGCAGGGGAGGGCCATGAGGAACCTTTCTCCCTGCCCAGCTGTCCTGAGCTGGGGTGGCGTCCCGGTCGGTCCCATAAAGTGCCGAATGCCCCTGCCGGGGTCCCGCGCGGGCAGCGTGCCTGGCGGTGGCTGCCTGGGGCCTGATGGCCGTGGGAAGCCGGGGCACCAGGAAAGGGCCGGGTGTTTGCAGGAAGAGACTGGCTTTCTGGGCGGCGGCTGCATGGCCACAGCTGGTCTCGGAAGCACCATCCTGGTCAAGCGCTCAGGCAGCCCAGGGGTACCCGCCTCCCCGGGGCCAAGCCCAGGGCGCCATCCCCTCCCAGGGTCAAAGCCCGGGCACATGGCTGGCGCCCAGAGGAGGCTGGGGGGACCGGCATGGAGCAGGCCTCCTGCCACGTCCATGGCAGGCGCGCCGTCTGCCGGCGGAAAGAGGCTCCGAGGTGCAGAGGCCCGAGGGGCGCAGGGAGGCCCCAGGTGCAGGGAGGCCTGAGGGCACCGGCTCTGGGTCACCCCATCCACCAGCCCCCAGGCTCCCCCTGAGGTTGGGAGGACCCTCCCAGATGTCCACTGTCCACAGTGTGCCCAGCCCTCCCCCAGGCCGCAATCTGTTCCGTCTGCTCTACATCGTAACAGGGACTGGCTGTGCTGTGTCCTATGGCATTGATTTTGCTGTATTTTACTGATTTTAACCTAATGACTAGAAACCCCAACAAATAAAATTTCCTTTAAAAACTCCGGGAGATCAATGACGGAGGCCAGAATCACTCTTCTCAGAGCCAAATGGACCGTCCCCTGGGCTGCCCGGCTCATCGGTCATGGAGAGGTGCTGGGCTGGGAGAGCGTCCTGGGGTGGGCCGTCGTGCGTGCCTGGACCTCCCGCCTCCCTCATAAAGCGAGACCCCCACGCTCACCTCTGCTGAGGCCATTTGAAAGCCGGCTCCAGGTTGTAAAACCGGAAATCCTCACATGTGATTCATGTCCCCACGCGTCCCAGGCGGCCTCTGCCCTCAGCGACCTCGGGGCTGACCAGGGCGCCCAGGACGCTGATGTCCAGGGAGGAGGGGTTGGCCATGGACAAGGGCACGGGCTGTGGCACCCAGAAGGGCCTGGGATGTTGCCCTCAGGGACGTGTGCAGGACGTGCTGTGGCAGGAACTGTGGGTACCTCTGCTGGACCCCAGCACCCAGCTCCCCTGGCCCTGTGTGTGGCATGGACGCCCTGGACCCAGGTTGCTATGAGGGTCCTGCCTTCCTCGCCGATGGGCAGCCCCTCCCACTACCCCTCCACCTCAGAGGTCAGGATAGACGGCAGCCCAGCTCTGCCAGCTGCTGCTCCAGCTGCTGCTCCAGCTGAGGTGCAGGCCAGACAAACCGGAGGACAAGGAAGGAGGTCCTCAGAGTCAGGGCGGAGGTGGCAGAGCCCTCACGGAGGGAATGTGCACATGTGTGTGCTGTGTGCATGGGCGTGTGTCGGGGGGGGGGTGCCTGTGTGAGTACGTACGTGTGTGGGTGTGTGCGTGTGTGTGCGAAGACCCGTGTGATGCGTGTGACCTGTGCATCTGCACGGGTGTGTGTGCCTGTCTGAGTTGTGGGAGCCAGCCCAGCAGCCGGAGCTGAGAACACCTGCCCCTAGCACCCTCACCTCCACCAGCATCGCCCCCCCCTCCCTCCCCCCGCGCCGCAGAGTCAGTCGCACCCGATGCCGCGGGCGGGCACGGGCGCTCCACCTGCCAGGTGTTCTCCAGGTCGACTGTTAAAGCCCATCATCAATTATTTAAGGGTCGGGTCCCCCTTTTCTTAAAAAAGCAGCAGAGTCACGGGCTCAGGTTACCTGCCTGCAGGTGCCCACAGAGGGTCCATGTCAGAGCAGCCACCCACGCAAGGCCGCCTGGGAGACTCCCAGGCCCTGGGTGAGCCCTCCCCATCCTGATCCCACACAGCCCGGACTTCTAGGGACCCACCGGCCCCGGGACACAGGCCTGGCTGCAGCCGGAGGTCCCGGGGAGATGCCGCGTGGCGGGGGGGTGGTCGTGGATCTGGGTGCTGAGACCTGGGCCTGGGACGCCGTGCTGAGACCTGGGCCTGGGACGCCGTCTGGGAGCCACATGTGAGAGGCAGAGCCGCCTCTCCAGTCTCCCAGGGTGGAGGGTATGGCGTGGGGCGGGCAGGTGGTGCCACGGGCCAGCCAGGCTCCAGGACTCCAGCCTCGAACTGACCGCGTCCTCATACCTTCCAGCCCTGAGCAGGGGCTGCCCTGGGTCCTTTTCACAGATGAGGAAACTAAGGCCCAAGGGCTGAGGGTGCGGTGAGGGGCTGGGGTCCACGCCCACTGCCACGCACCCTCTGAGCAACCTGATCACAGGGCTGTGTCTCGGGCCCCCAGGACCTCCAGGACCCCCAGGACCCCCATGCCCTGGGAGGAGCCCACCCACGCTGCTCCCTGCCTGGCCGTCCCGTGGCCCTGATGGGGCAACAGGACACGTGTCCTGTTCGTCGCGTGTCCAATGTCACGACACCCGATCAGGCCAGTCGGGCCTCGTCAATACCGCTTGCTGGGGCCTCTCCAGGCACCTAAATTATGCAGGAGGCCCTGCCCGTAGGTGGCAGATGGCGGTGCCCACAGTAACCGGAGCCCGGGGTGGGCGGGCGGTCAGGGGGGCCACACAGGAGCCCCTCCGCCCCCAGATCCGGCCGAGAGGGATGTGACTGCAGAGCTGGGCCCGGGGCCGTCCTCCTCCATCTCTGGCTGTGCTTTTAGTCACCGCTGAGAGGGTCTGGTGGTGGCCTGGTCCCCACCACTCAGATGGGGACGTGGGCACCCGGAAGGGCAGGCTCCTGGCCCCACCCAGGGAAGGGCGGGGGGCAGGGCATGCTGGCTGGAGCCCTGGGTGCCCTGGGAGAGGTGGTGAGGACCAGGCCGGGGCCGGGCTAGCAGTGCACTTGGGCCTGCATGAGGCTGGGACAGGGGACTGGCATCCAGCTGTCCCTGGAGCTGGTCTGTCTGCCCCAGGTGCCCCCTCACCCCCCAGCCACCAGGAGAGCCTGCAGCACCTGCCTCTCGTGGAAACGCCAAGGTCGCCACGTCCCTCTGGCAGCCACTGGGTGGAGGGCCTTTTCCCAGCGAGCGGCAGCGACACCAGGTCCTCGTGGGTCAGGAGGGCGCCGAGCCTGCAGGGGGCGTGGCTTTGCCTTTCAGGCCTTGAGGGCAGCATGACCCCCGCCCCCAGGTCCAGGCCAGAGTCCTCAGGGGGGTGCCAGGCACAATGCGAGGAGTCTCCTGCCGCCAGCACCCCTCAGGTCGCCCCCACATCACTGGCCCCTCCCCACACCCGGAAGGACTTACTCCTGGGAAGGGCCGACCACTCCCGCCGGGCGGGGGCACGATGCCAGTGCCTGCCCCCGCGTCTGCTCCCCGGGGAGGGCTGGGCAAGCGTGTGTCTCCCCAAACAATGATTTATTCCGGAATTAAGTGTATTACATCGAGAACTTGCCAGTTCCGTCCCGCCAACGTGCGCGGGAAATCTGGCTAATTAAACGTTACGCAGTGTAGCCTTGATTGTTGGGAATGAATCAGTTTAATTGCGGGCGAGAATCACGCATCATAATGAACAGTTATGGCTCTAACGCCCACCCCGGCCCGGGGACACAGGGGCCCCGTGAGACCCGGGACGTGGGCGGGCGAGAACAGGTCTCTGGACGCCACCCATTCCTGGTGGCCGGTTCCCCGCTGGAGGGACCCCTCTGCGTCCCGGGGCAGGGAGCAAAGCTTGGGTTCAGTTCTGTCCATAAAGCAGGGTAATGACCGAACCGAGTGCGAGGGGGGCGGCTGGGAGGATCGGACGGGCAGGGGTCAAGTGCCAGCCCTGCTCACCATGAGGCCACGGCGAAGCCGCAGCCTGGAAGTCAGGGGTGTTGGGAAGAGGGCACGGGCCACGGCAGGGCGGCCCCCAGGGAGGTGACCTGTGAGTGACCCCTGAGTCCTGAGTGGCTAAGGAGCTGCCCCTCGAGGGCCAGGGAGGGAGTGGGGGGTGCAGAGCCCTGAAGCGACGGAGGGCACGTGGGGGTGGGGAAAGCCGACCACCCACCTGGCTCTGCTGCCACCTGCCTCCCTCCCGAGGGGCACCCTCACCTCGTCCAGACGCTCTGCCCCTCATCACGATGCCAGTGCCCGCCCCAGCGGGTGGTCTGGCCTGACCTGTGCGGCTACCGGGGTACCAAGTGAGGAAGGGCCCCAAGTGGCTCCAAAAGGTGACTGTGTCTTTGCAGACCCTTGGGGTCACCTCAGGCCACCCTCAGCCCAGTGTATCCCCATCCTCAGGCCACCCCACACACTGGCGCTGCCTCCTGGCTTGGCGGCCACCTAGGGGAGGCGGGGCCGTGACCCCAGGGGACAAATGGCCAGGGGTTTGGACTTTCCTCTGCCAGAGGCCTGAGGCCAGGGGACTCCCCTGAGCGCCCTGCCCCGCCCCCCAGCCTGGAATCCCACCCACAGAGCCACGGGGGGTGGGGGCGGCGGGGGGCGGGGGGGGGAGAGGGAGCGTCTTAGGAAGCAGCTGTCAGGTCAGCTCTGTGGGGGGATGTCTTTCCTGTGTCTTCAGGGTCGGGCGCCAGGCCCAGGGCAGGGCAGCACGCGGGCCGGGCCGCCTGTGGAGTGAGTGAGTGGGCACGTGGGTGGGCAGTGCCACAGGAAACTGGTCCTGCGTTGACCCCGGGAGAGGGAAGGGAGGAGGGAGGGGGCCCCCAGCAGTCCACACTCCATTCCCAGGCATCACGGGTCCCGCCCCGGGGCCTGAACGCTTCTCCTGCTCACAGGCCAGTCTGATCGGGGGCCACGGCCACGTCGGGGGAGATCAGGTGGGCCCCTCACTTTAGGGACCACAGTGCGGCTCCAGGGACCTGACCCATGGGGGGGTCCTGCAGCAGGCACCCCCCCTCCCCCCGCCACACACACCCTACGGAAGTTCTCAAGGTCAGGGCCATGGCTGACAGGCTCAGGCCCTGGGGTGGCATTGGGGGAGGGGTGTTGGGGGGCCAGGCGGGTGGGGAGAGCCGTGTGGGAAAAACCAAAGCAGCAAAACCAAAGGGCAAACCGAGAGGGGCAGCCAGGGCCCCATTTCCATTTCATTTCCCTGATGAAACAGCAGAATCAATCGCCCGCTAGCAAGGTGTCCCCATTTGCATACTTAAAAGATGCTGGTGGGAGGGGCGGCTGGGGAGGAGGGCCACTTCCTGCTGATTGAAGCCAGGGCCTCTTCGGCTAAAGGGGATGTAATTTCCAAGCCGCACTGGGAATAGATTGGGGCCACCCTCAGGCCGCCCGCATGCCCACAGCCCCCACGCCCGCACGGGGAGGAGCCGAGGAGCCGGCTCTGTGCCAGTCCCTCAGCGGCTCCGTCCGCCCCTGGCCCTAGCCGGGTTATCGTCGATCTTTAGAGGCTAAAGGTTTCCCAGCCTCTGGAGAAAGCAGCTTTCCTCCCGGTGAGGGGGCAGGTGGACTGTCCATGGCTTCCCTGTGTCCCCATGACCCCAGTGCAGGGGTCCCCCATCCTATATCCAGCCCGAGCCCCACAGTGCAGGGCCCCACACCAGGGCCAGGGAGGGCCTGTCCCTGAGAAGGAGCAGGCCTGCCCCCGGACTGCCCGCGGCCACCGCCCACCCTCCTTGTAGCTCAGCCAAGGAGACTCCCTGCTCTGGGCTCAGAAAGTGGGTGAGAAGAGGGGGGGCTAGTGGGGGTTGGGGGGGGGGTCACACACAGAAGCCCGGGGCCCATCCCGGGGACACCTGGACACTGAGCACCTGGTCACCCTCCAAACCCTGCAGACACAGGCGGGCCAGCCTCCTCCAGCCCTGAGGGCCTGCTCAGCCCTCTGCTCAGCACAGGAGCCAGAGGGCACATGGCCTCCGTCTGGCGTCTTCCAGTTACTAAGGACACATCAGGGGTCTCGGTCTTTATGTTCATCATCATCATCGTCATCGTCATCATCATCGTCATCGTCATCACAGCAGCATTAGCATTCTTATTCGTCCAAGGACATTTTTCTACTGATTTTTAGAGAGAGTGGAAGAGAGGGAGAGACAGACAGGAAAACATTGATGTGAGAGAGACGCATTGATTGGTTACCTCCTGCAGACCGGGGTGGGGATAGAGCCTGCAACTGAGGTACATGCCCTTGACTGGAATCAAACCCAGGACCTTCAGTTCTCGGCCGATGCTCTATCCACTGGGCCACACCAGCCGGGGCCACGGCAGCACTAGTCACAGTGGTCAAGACATGGAGACAACCTACGTGTCCGTCCACGCACGAGTGACACAGCATGTGTGGTACCTGAGTGCAGCGGACTATTTCTCGGCCGTGAAAAGGAGGGGAGCCCGCCGTTGTGACAACACGGCCTCTTCGTTCCTCTCTTTTCTGCGGCAGATGCTCTCCCCGGTCTGGATGGGCCCAGCACACTGATCCCCACCTGCTGACGGGCGTCCCGCTGCTCCCGCAGGCTGCTGTGCACGCCGTGGGCGGGTCCCCTGTGGGTGTGCGTTCTCAACGCCTCTGGGTGCAGACGGGGTCGCAGGGGCAGTGTGTGTGGTTCTGTAGGAACCCCCGAACGGTCCTTGTGGGGATGGAAATGTTCCGGAGCGGACGCGGCCTTGCAGTGCCTGGGAGCCCACGGATCCCTGCATGGGCACAGTCCCTGGCAGGTGAGTTCCATCTCAACGAAGCTGTTTTCTTTCAAAACCGCAGCAGCCCTGGCGGACGGGGAGTCGGCGGCAGGGGATGGAGCCCTCTCCTGGTCCTCACCCTCGTCCTCGGGGAAGGGCACCCGTCAGCGGGCAGATGGCGAGGCCGGCCCAGGCCCTGTCCCCCGGGGCCCAGAGCGTCCGGCCGTAATCAGTGCTGGTGACAGGCTGAGATGCCAGATTAAAAGCGCTGAAGGGACCTCCTCGGGTCGAGGTCAATAAATCTTGCCGGCCGCCAGGCCCCCCTCCCGTGCTGCTCGGCAATCTGTCCGGCCGCCTTCCACGGGCCCAGTTGCTCCCCATTACCTCGGGGGAAGAGCCACAAATCACTGTGACAGACCAATCAACAGGCCGGGAAATTTTTATACACGCTGCCTCTTGAAGGATGACCCTCCCTCCGAAGCACATCAGAATAAATCTCTTCAAAACTTTCCCCGAGCTGCCTCCCCGCCCCCCGCCCCCCGTGGCTGGTGGCCTCGCCCGCCTGTCCCCCCAGCGCCCCCTCTCTGCTGGATGCCAGCCACCTGGACCAGGGCTGACCGAGAACAGGGCCCCTCTGACCCGGAAGTCCGCCCGCACCCCATCGCCCAGCCCTGCTGGCGGACTCCTCGGCCCGCAGCCTAATGACGCCCTCGGCAGGGCCGGGACACCCCTTTCAGCAGGAAGAAAGAAAGCTTTATAAAATAATTCATAGGAAACTTAAAACACTGAGACACAGAGAAATTGCAAATGGGGAAATATGATGGATTGTGGGTTGAAAGAAGGCGACTTCTCCAGGCAAAATTGATCCCTCGGAAAATGCTTTTGTCTGCTGTGAAAAATGGGCACATCTTGCCGGGGCTCTGGAGCCATAATCCCGAAAATAATTTGCTTTTGGTTTCCTTTCCGTCTCCGCCGTGCCTCCCTCCCCAACAGCGGAGCCCGGTGCCAGGTGGGCCAGGGGAGGCCCCGTCCTGGCTGTGGGGCCCCACCCAGGCTCTGTGCCTGGCGGTCCCCTCAGAGAGGGTCGCACCCAGCCTGCCACCTCGGCGGCCCCTCCAGCCCTTCCTGTCGTGTTCTCTACCAGCGTGTCCTGTGCTGGGGGCGTGAAAAACAGTAACGCCACGCAAAGGCCCCTCTTCCTCTCCAGGGAGAGCTTGTGCGAGCTCCGCCTCGAGGGTGCACTCGGCGTGGTAGAGCCAGGTGGGCCGCCCCAGCCCTCCCCTGCAGATGGGGAAACCGAGGCCGAGGGGAGGGTTGTCAGCGGTCAGACGCGGAGCTGCCCCTGGGGGCCTGGCTTTGGGAAGGAAGGGTGGACGCCATGGTGCCCGGGCTCCAGCCACGTGGGGCCGGCTGTGGCTGGTGAAGCCAGAGGCACGCGGGGCCTGCTTTCCGGACAATCCGTGAGCCCCCAGCGACTTCCCGTGACCTCCCCTCCTCCCTCCGAACGCTCCTCCCCGGGCGGGTGGAGCAGGGAGCCTCCCGAGACTGATTCTCACCTCAGAGGGCGTCCGTCTGTCCGTCTGTCCGTCTGTCCGTCTGTCCGTCCGTCTGTCTGTCACAGTCACTCTTGGCCCTCGGCTTCGAAGGTGACGGGGTTCAGAAGTCGGTCACCACTGGGAGGCAGGAGGCTGGGGCCCCGGGGATTCCAGCTGGCGCCCAGGTGAGCCCGTCACCCCGACCTCCGTTCCTCCGTTCTCCCGACCCGGCAGCAGGTTTGGGTTCCTGCGTCCCTGGAGAGGACTCTGCGTCTCGCGTGGCCTGGACACGAGGGAGCGGAGCTGGTGCTACCCCCACCCCAGAACAGGGCCCCAACCCGCTGGGCGGGGGGCAGGGGCGATCTTCCCACTGTCGTCAGTCTCCAGGGAGAGGTCTGGTGGGCCTACTGTGCTCAGTGGGCTGAGACCCTGCCCAGCCTGTGGGTCCTTCATTTCTTTTTCTTTTTAAATATATGTTTATTGATCTCAGAGAGATGGAAACATCAATGACGAGAGAGAGTCATTGATTGGCTGCCTCCTGCACGCCCCCTACTGGGCATGTGCCGTGACCCGGAATCGAACGGTGACCTCCTGGTTCATAGGTCGACGCTCAGCCACTGAGCCCCTCGGGCCAGGCTGGGTCCTTCATTTAAAAGGGAGCTGCTTCCAGGAGCCAGGCATGAGCTGTGGGTCCGCCCAACAGACCCAGGTCACGGAGCCCTGGGCTAAGGGGCCAGTGACTCAGAGCGGGGGGGGGGGGGGGGGGGGAGTCACTCCCTGGGTGGGCTGGGAAGTGGGGACAGGTTGGGAAATGCTGCTGGGGTTCACTGCACATGCCTCAGTCCCGAGCCAGCTGGCGTGTGAGTGTGGGGGAGCAGCGCGCAGTGTGGCCGCAGGCCAGGCTGGCTGGGAGCTGCAGAGGCCAGAGGGCCGGGTGGGAGCCAGGAGAGCTGGGGTCAGCTGTGAGCTGGGAGACCGTGGTCGCATTGACGTCCACAGAGGGATGCACTGTGGCCCGGGGGTGGGGGGGCAGGCCCGGGGCTGGCCTCCTGGCTTCCCTCCCGCTGTCACCTGGACGGAGGGCGGCGGGCGGGCGGGCGGAGGCTGGCCCCTCGCTGATTGTATTAGACAGACCATCATCGATCTGGCTCCCGGTTATCCCTGGTGCCTCATTTCAATAAACAGCAGTTGGAAAGAATTAGCGAGGGACGTCGCTCTCTCCCTCCCCCACCCCTCTCTTCCCTGGTGTGTCAGGAGCGGAAGATTTATGAGGATTCCAGTAACATTCTCATTTGTTCTGGGGACACAGGGTTGGCGCACAGAGGGCACGTCAGAGCCCTGTCTACATGCCCTCACGCCGGCCGGGGCAGGGCTGTGGGCACAGGGAGGTGTCAACACGGGGTTGGGGTCACCTTGGGAGGAACTGTGGGGGAAGCTGGGACAGGAGGGAGTAACCCAGCAGCACCTCAAGGTGGGCCATCTGTGGGCCTGAACCGGCCACATCCCCTCGCTCTCAGTTCCTCCTCGAAAAAGATGGGGAGATGCCAGCTGGGCAGTGTGTTGGGTGTGTGTCTGTTTGCATCTGTGTGTGCATGTATATGTTTGTGTATATGTGTTCACATCTGTGTACATGTGTGTGCATCTATGTGAATCTCTATATCTGTGTGCATGTGTGTGCATGTGTATATCTGTGTATCTCTTGTGTGTATGTGTGCACATCTGTGTACATGTTTGTGCATCTCTGTGTGCATCTCTGTAGATCTGTGTGCATGTGTGCATCTGTGTGTGTGCACATGCACAGCCTTGCCGTGTTATGATTTAATCACATGGCCAATTTTATTCCTGCTTTTGCCCATTGTAACAGACAATTTCCCAAGTTACTCAATATTATTTTTGAAAAGTGTTTTTTAAGTTAGAGGCCTGATGCACAGAATTTGTGCAAGGGCCTTGGCCCCGGCCCCGCCCACCGCCGCCGTGGCCCCTGCCCACTATGGCTTTGTGCAGAAGGAAGGACGTCCGGTCTAATTAGCCTATTATGCTTTTATTATTATAGATTATTATAGATGACAGCACAGTCCTCAGTGGAGGGTTGCAGCATAGAACCCTTCCCAGTTTCCCTGACGTGTAGACATTGGGGCGGACACGGTTCTTTGCTCTTATAAGTGACATGGCCAACACTGGCCGCGAGGAGATGGCCTAGCAGCTGTCTTAGCCCGAAGCCCTCTCCCCAGTGCCTGGGGGGCCCCCGGCCTAGCCCTCCTGGAGGCCCTGTCCCACGCCCACCCCCTCTTCCCATTTCTCTGTCACAGCGTCTCCTCCGCTGGGCGCGGGCCGGCGGGTTTGTGCTGGTCCCTCACCAGTGTCCAGGCGGTGCCTGGCATACAGGCTGCCGGATGGTTTGTAAACGGGTTCTACCGTCAGAGCCTCTTTCTTTTAAACAGTGTTTTGAGACGTAGTTCCCACGCCATGCAATTACCCACTGAAATCGTACAATTCAATGGGTTTTGTCCTAGTACATTATTAATTTTTTAAATTGTGGTAAAATACATACAACATAAAATTTGCCATTTTAACCGTCTTCAGTGTAGAACTCAGTGGCATAAATTACAGTCATCATGCCGTGCAACCCACCCGGCTGGGCCTGGCAGTGAGCACAGGGGGGGCCCCGCGTAGCCTCTGGCTCTTGGGGCTCACTGACCTGTGCTCCCTCTCCCAACGGTGGACGGCGTTTCCCATAGACTTTGCTGTTTGTTGTGAGCAGGAGGGAAAGTTCAGCCGTCATTTCATCCTGGAGGGAAGCAGACGCCGTCTGATGGTGCCGTAGGCCCTTCCAGGTGAGTAAGTGCGCACCTGAGTGAGTGATGGTCCACAGGCTTATGGCCTCAGTCCCAGGGGCCAGGTGGGCAGCCCTGCCCGCCTCGTCCCAGCACCTGGTGCGCGGTGGGTGGGCAGGGCTGGCTGGCTAGGGATTGACCCCAGAAGTACAACTCGGAAGTCAGCAGAGGTCAACATCTGTAATGCCCTGGACCCGTGTGGCCCGCTGGGTCCCGGGTCCTCGTGGAATGCCCCCATCTGCAGGCAGAACCCTATGGGGCAGAGTGAGGGTGGGAGAGCTGGGAGGGGTCAGGCCTTGGCAGTTCCCGCCTCGAAGCCCAGGATGAGGGCTGGGGGCTCTCTCCACCACCTGCTCAGGTGTCCAGCGGGGACACCTCGATGCCCAGAGGCCCCTTCCCCAGAGGCAGAGTGTACCGCCTCCAAAGCCGCTATTCAGCCTGGACGCTGGGCTCCCGGTGCGGGGCGGGGCAGGCTGTTTGCGGGCGATGGAGATGGTGCATTTATGGGAATGACAGCCTGAGGCTACACTAGAAGGGAAGTCCGACCCTGGCCAGTGTTCCCCGTGGTTAGAGCATTGGCCCTCGGACTGAAGGGTCCTGCGTTCGAGCTCCGACAAGGGCATGTACCTCGGTTGCAGGCTCATGTGTGTGTGGGAGGCAACCGATCGATGGGTCTCTCTCACATCAGATGTTTCTCTCTCTCTGTCTCTCCCCCTCCCTTCCACTCTCTCTCAAGATCACTGGAAAAAGATCCTCAGGTGAGGATTTAAAAAAAAAAAAAAAATTCCCCAAAACCAGGTGTTCTGGGGCCTGCAGGTCTCCCAGGTGAGTGCGGGGAGCCGTAGAGGAGTCGAGGGATCTCTGGTGAACCCCAGCCTGTGCTTGGGGGCTGGTCCCTCGATGGGGCCCTCATGGGCTTTGTCCCTGCAGCTCGGGGTGGGGGGTGGCTGGAGCTCAGCTGGGTGCATTTAAGGTGCTGCCAGGTCACAGCCCCGAGCTGAGGGCGGGGCGATGGTTGGGGGCACAGAAGTCAGGGTGCCCTGTGAGAAAGGTCAGGGGAGGCGGAGGGTGGGTGGGAGCAGGGAAGGGGGACAGGGAAGGGTGAGAGGGGGGGCAAGGCTGTGGGTGCTGGGTGGGGAGGTGAGCCTTCTGGGTGGCCGAGGGCCCGTGCCGCCCCCTCTGCCCTCCCGGGCAGCTCGACCCCGTGGCGCGTGGCCGTTGGGATGATGGATCGCCGAGGCCGCCCGGTGCAGCAGCCGGGGCCGCACTTGGCCTCAATCGCTCCCCGGGGCCCGATCGATGGCGGCCCCGGCGGCCCAGCAGCCTGTGATGAACGACTCGGCATTGATTTTCACTTAATTGACAATTTGGTGAACCTGTTTGCAAAGTCCCAGGTTGGGCCAGAGGGAGCCTCCAAGTGACACGTGGTGGGTCGATGCCCCTGACCAGGTGGCAGCCAGGGGGCGGCAGAGGCCAGCCAGCCTTGGGAAGGGGTGCCAAGGCGGAGCCCCCTCCCGCCCCAGGGAACTCGCTGCCCTGCGAGGGGGATTTAGGGGCTGGGAGCCCAGCTGTGATGGAGACCCCTCAGGTCAGGGACCCTGGGAGAGTGGGGGGCAGGGGGGCAGTGGTCAGGAAAGCAGGTTGAAATCCCCGGCTGGGATTCAATCCTGGGTCACAGGGCACTGCCTCTGGGCCTCCCTGACCCTCAGTCTCCTCTTCTGTAAAATGGAGCACGGAGGCCTGCCCATCCCCCGCAGAGCCCGTCTCACTGCCGCCATCTCTGACATCACCCGCCCCCGGCTCCCAGCTCCCTCGTGTCCTCCATCCGGGACTTCCCTGCTGCTCCTGGGGCACACCAGGCCCTTCCCCCAGGACCTTTGCCGTTGCTGTTCTGCAGCCAGGACGCCCGACCCGACCACGTGCAGGTGGCTCCACTGGGTCATGGAAGCCCAGCCCGGAGGCCTCTGCCCACATGGACGCTGTGCCGGGCATTCGTTCCGCCCTGGTTGGTGTGAAGCCCGCATCGCGCCTTCCTGGTGTGTGGGGGTCTCCTGGCCTGTCCCTCCCGCTGGACGCCAGCCCCACAGGCACAGGGCACTGCCCTCTGCTCACGCCTGTGGGCTCACCGCCCTCCCTGCTCAGGGCACAGGGAGGCCTCACGGAGCCTGGGAGCCAGGCAGGTGGTTGCCAGGGCGATGTGAGCACAGGCCTCCCCCTCACCTCTGCCACCCGCCCCTGAACTCATTAGGGGGCGAGACGGACGTGCAACAGTGCCCCTGGGTAATCCCCCCCAGGGCCACCCAGACAAAAGCCAAATTAAGGTGACAGGATTGCAGTGCCCAGGCCAGCCAGGCTGGACCCACCCCCAGAGCAAACAAAGCCGGTGCCCTTCTCAGATCAAGTTTGGGGCGTCGGGTTACCTTCCTGTGCAATTCAATGCCACGCAGGAACCAGGGGTGTCCTCCCCCCGGCCAGCGAGGGGGCTGGCAGGAGAGGTCCCTGGCAGAGCCGCCCCAGCTGGGACAAGGCCCTTCTGCCCCCACTCTGCACCCGCACCTGCCCCCCTTCCTGTGCTAGCTGGGCAGGCGCAGGTAGGGTGCGGGGCAGGGGGGGGGGGAGCGGGGCACTGAGGGGAGCTCTGGCTGTGGAGGGTGTCAGGGTGCTTGGGGGACTCTGGAATCTGGTCCCCAGGCTGAGCCCTGGAGCCTGACCCCACCCCAGCTCAGAGCCTGTTCTGGGGAGGCTGGTGGGGGACTCTGGGAGGCGCTGGCTCCCCTGGGGCTCCCCTCTGCTGCGAACTTCATCAGGCGGGTGTGGGAGGTAAGCCTTGGACCTGGCTGCCCCCAGGCCCTGAAGGTCTTTGTGAACTTGAGCAAGTGGCCTCTCCGCTGGGAGGCTCAGTTTACTCATCTGTAAATGGGCTGATGCTCCCCACTGTACAGATCCACCATGATGTCCAGGCTTCTGAACTTGCCAAGTCTGGGAGCATGGGCCGGGCCTGGGTCTGAAGTGGCAGCCGTGCCCAGGGCCTGGGGTCCCGGGTCCGAGGATGGACCCTCCCTCGCTGGGCAGCTCTGAGCGGCTGGGACCCTAAGGCTCTCCTGACCCTTGCCCAGGCCACTCCTCCCGGAGCTCAGCACAGACAGGGACAAAGGAAGCTTTTGTTTAGATCGGCGAGAACTGTGGGCTTTCAAATCAGCCTCCGTTCTGCACGCCAAGGCCTCCCCTCACCAGCTGGGGGGCCAGGGGTGGCTTCCCCACCTCCTCTCAACGCAAAACTGAATAAAGTAAATAGATGGGACTTCCAAGGCAGGGGCGCGGGGAGCTCTCCGAAAGCAATCAGCCGAAAGCCTGAGTGCTTCCCAGCTCGGACTCATCAGCGTAATGGCTCAGCGCCCACCCGCTGCTTTTGTCCTGGGTGCCGGCTCCTAAGCCCCGAGGGGCAGGAATGTGCCCCACCCGGCCTGAGACACCGGACACCAGGCCTGGAGCCGGTCTGGGTTGCCTTTGGCTCCGGCCCCCTGGGCCCTGCAGTTCCGTGCTGAGCAACTTCTGCAGCCCTTTCCCGGACCCCCTCCTACCCGTGGCCATAACTCCTCTCCTTCCAGAACTTGGACCTTGTTCCTCTCAGTTTGCGACCCAGATTTGCAGTTTGTTAAACGAGCAGGCCTGACGCTGGCCTGAAAGACTGAGGTGACTCGGTGAGTCCCTTTCGTGGCAACATCACCCACGCGCTCGCGCTCGACGGCACCATGAAGCCTGCACGGACCCTCCTGGGCTCAGAGGCTGTCTGCCCTCCTGGCTGGAGAGGGCATGGCTGCCCCTGCCCAGGGCCAGGCTGTCCTTGAGCTGACTCCCACGCTGGCCCGGGCGGGCAGGACGGCCTTCCTCCTGTCTCCGAAGCCACTGCGCATGCCGCCCAGTCTTCTCTGTTCTGAAAAGAGTTGGGCAGTTTAAGTCCCAGCCAAACAGCAGGTTCACCGCTGAGCGCTCACCTCAGCGCGGCACCGTGCCTGCCTCTTGGACGGCTGTGTCTTCCTTCCAGACTAGGATCCGAGGCTCGGAGAGCAGCTGGGAGGCTGTGGGAGGGAGGCAGAAGGTCACGTTCCACCACAGCCCCAAGGCCACCCACGGTCAGGGCCTGGGCGGCACCCCCACGGCTCCCGCCCTGCCATCGGAGAAGGGCCAGCTCCGCTTCCTTCTTTATTGCTGCAGAGATTTCTAGAAATTTCAGACCAAGCGCCAAAACGCCCATTGCGGGTGGTGGAGGCAGGGGGGCCGCCCTATGTCGGGGGGCAGGACATTCCACAATGCAGGCCTCCCCCCTGTGGTTCCTGACAGACGTGCAGTTCCTTCAATGGACAGGCCTGATGCTGGGTTTACAGTCCTAGCCAGGTCCTTCCACGCAGCCCTGTGGCCCCCGGCCCCGGCCCCCCAGCCTGGGCCGCCCTCCTCTCCGCTCGCTCCACTGTGGGAGCCACGGGAGCCTGGCCGCTCCTCCTTCTCAGCCACTTGCTTTGGACAAACACAGGGACCTAAACAGAGTCAGGAGCACCAACCTTTTCATCAAGAGAGATTTCATTTATCGGCAGTGCAGAGCCACAAATCACGGGCCTGCAGATTTATCGCCTCCCGGAGCGGAATGGACCGTGGGGGGAGGCAGCGTTCCCACGCTCGACTCCCTCCTTAATAAAGTTGAAAACGTAGCAGCCCCTCCCGCTCGGCTGTGGGTACCATGAGCTCAGGGAGGGAAGTAACAGGACTGCCCGTCAGCGGCTCCGGGCACCTCCGGGCCAGGTCGGCATTTATGATGGAGTGGTAACCGCTCGTGAGCTGGCAGGCCTGATTGGGGGCGGGGGCCAGGGCCAGGTTCCCCACGCCTCATCCACGCGGGCTGCTCCCCCATTCACCCCTGAAAACAATCTCTCCAGCTCCGTGAGGAGCCCACACCTGGCGGGTCCGCCCAGGGCCTCCTGTCTGGGGAAGACGATACCCTGAGGAGAAGAGCTAATCCTGCCCCGTCCGGCCTTAATCCCTCAGGAAAGGCCAGCTCCCCAAGCCGGGCCTCCGAGAGCCTGCGCCTCGGCAGCCGCTCCCAGGGCCGGGCCCAGCCTCGCCTCGGCGGGTGTGTCCCGTGGGGACTGTGGGACCGACTTGGGTCTGACCCTTCTGGATACAGAGGAGTCTCAGACCGTCAGGCACGGAAACGCCAGTCGCCAGGGAAACTGAGGCCTGAGGGGAGGGATTCACTGAGAGACAAGGTGACCCGTCTCCTACAGGCACGTAGACCCTCGGAGGTGATCTGCAGGCCGGATGGGCCGAGCACCCCCCAGAGACCCTGGGTGGCCCCACACCTGGCCTCCTGGTCCCCCCACCCCCATGCATGCGGGGCCTGCCTGTGGCCTCTGCTGCCCAGGCAGCGTGTTCTTGTTGCCATGGAGTCCGGCCTCAAGGTGAAGCTCGGCCCTTGGCCTGGGCCCTCCTCCCACCCCAGACACCAGAGGGGTTTATCTAAACAGCAACCTTCAGGGTGTCCCTTGACCTCCGTGTAGCCTAGGTCATGTGAGTTCACGTGCCTCTGAGGATGGGATGCTGGGGGGCCAAGAGTTTTCTCCAGCAGAGGAACTGGAGAAGTGGCTTTGTATATAGACATATAACTGATTTCAGAGAGGGAGAGAGAGAGAAACATCAGCGATGAGAGAATCACTGATCAGCTGCCTCCTGCACGCCCCCTACTGGGAATGGAGCCCACAACCCGGGCGTGAGCCCTGACGGGGAATCAAACTGTGGCCTCCTGGGTCACGGGTCAATGCTCAACCACTGAGCCCCACTGGCTGGGCCGGGAAGTTCTCTTAAAGCAGTCAGGGAAAGGCTGTGGTGGGGCAGGCGTGTGTGCATGTGCATCCGTGTGAATGTGTGTGTGTGCGTGCGTGTGTGTGCATGTGGTCACATGCCCGGCCTCACCGGGGCAGAGAGGGGCCTGGACACCTGCTGGAGGCTCACGTCCTGGGGATGTCCCTTCATTCCCGGGGGTTCGAGAGTCCTGAGACCTGGGACGGGGAACACTTGGTAGCCCCTCCCCGGGCTCGCCAGCTGGGCCTGGCCGGCTCCTCCTCTCCTGCCCGCTGCACCCCCCAGAGGCCCAGCTCCTCGGGCCCTGCAGGGCGGCCCCCTGGCCCCGGGCCCTCCTCCCCATGCTTCCGCCCTCACCAGGGGCTTCTCTCCCTCCCGCTCGGGACCACCCTGTCTGGCCCTGCCTCGCCACCCAGCACTCTGCTTAATGTCTTTCTCATAAGGAGTTTTAAATTATAAGCCTCCACGAGGCCTATAAATTTGACTTCATAAAACCCCTCGCACATCATTTCCAGCTGAAAAGGCTCTCTGAGAAATATTTCCCGAGACCCCCGCGTCCCCCCTGCCATATAACATCTATTCTGATATTAAAACGGCAGGTGTTCTATAAATCCTGCGTCATTAGCGCGCTTCATCGATTCTCCGCAGCCTCGGCCCGGGAGGCACCCTGTGTGATATCAGTCTATTCGATTGAGATTCATACCCTATTTGGGGGTCAAAGAGCGGGACCCCGTGAGCTTGGGCTCCTATCAGTCTAACGCTGATCAATACTTGGAGCTACGTTGGGGCTGGCTGCACGCAGATTACGTGGCCACACATGCGGGTGAGGGAGGCAGGAGACCGCCAGGTGCCGCCCCTACCGGGTCTGAGCCGCCCCGGGGGCTCAGTGGCAGGGCGGTCACCCAGGTGCTGGGTCTGGTACAGGGAAAGTGAGGTGCGGGGCCAAGACGCAGCCAGTGAAGTGTCACCTGGCCCACCTTGACCCCTTGGAAGTAGTGGGTGGGGCTGGGGAGCCTAGAAACAGCCGAGATCCTGGTCCTGCCCAGAGGCCACCTATGAGCCAGAGGGGCCTCGAGCCACTAGGGCTCCCAGTCCTGCCTGGAATTCCAGCTCCTTCTATCTGGACCCTGGTGCCCGGGAGCAACCCGGGGCCTCCCCCCGACATTACTGTCATGGTCCTGGGCTGGGGACCTGGGGCACCCGTGTTTCTGAGTGCCCAGGGTCCAGGCCGTGGAAAAGTGTGCAGAGGGGCAGCAGCCGATGTGCCTGTCCCCGCCTGCGTCGTGTGCAGGTGCGTGGGTCACCTCGCTGAGCCTGAGGGGCATGCGGAGCCCTCTCCCTGGGTGGGGTCCCCAGCTCCGTGAACATCTCCGAGGAGGGCGTCCTTGCTGTGTCCTTGTGGCGGGGTCACTGTGCCAGATCCCACGCCTCCCACCCGCCCCCTCATACATCACCGCCCGCCCAGCGCCAGGCCCCGCCGCGTAATGCATGCGGGCTGCTCAGTTATTAGGGAGATAAATAATTTGAACTCCGGCCTTTTACCTTTTCCCCTGTGGGCGAGCCGCCCCCTCCTGCCGCCCCGGAGGAACAATCTCATTAGGGCGCCCGCAGCGGGCAGGGCCACAGGAGGCTTGCAGGGACGTAGGACTATGAACACTTAAGCTGGAGCGGATGTCACTTAACTTTGCATTATTTATCGGGAACACGAATCCTTTCTAATATTGGTGGGTTTGGGGGGGGGGGCAGGGTTGCTGGGACCTTTGGGGACGGAGGGGGCTGGCTGGTAGCTTGGTCCCACCCTCAGCTGCTGGCAGAACCAGGGGCAGGCTGGGCAGGCGTCGAAGGGCACTGTTCCCAGGACAGCCCTGGGGGAAGGGCAGGCCCGGCTGGTGTGGGCAGAGGTGGGCATCGAGCCAGGGCGGGGCATGGACACGCCAGGTGGCGCCGGAATCCTTGCCCTTGACTGTAGCCCAGATCTGCCTCCATCATCATGTGGCGTCTCCCTGGCCTCCGGTCCGAATCTCCTTCTTCTCAGGAGGACGCCAGCCACAGGGTCAGGTCTACCCTGACCGAGTCCACCCTCATCTTCACTGATCACGTCTGCAACGACCTCACCCCAGTAAGGTCCCATTTACGGGGACGGGGTCAGGACTTACACAGCCTTTCTTTTTTATTAAAAATTTTAAATTTATTGATGAGAGAGAGACAGAGGAGAGAGAGAGAGAAAGAGAGAAAGAGAGAGACAGAGGAGAGAGAGAGAGAGAGAGAGGAGAGAGAGAGAGACAGAGGAGAGAGAGAGAGAAAGAGAGAAAATGAGAGAGAGAGAGAGAGAGAAAATGAGAGAGAGAGAGAGAGGAGAGAGACTGATCTGTTGTTCCACGTATTTATTTCATTGATTGCTTCTTGCATGTGGCCTGACCGGGAATCAAACCCACAACCCTGGTGCATTGGACAACACTCTAACCAGTGAGCTGCCTGGCCAGGGCCTTGAACATCTTTTGGGGGACACAATTCACCCCTCAACAGCAGAGGAGGGTGAGGCCAGGGGGGGGTCTGTCATCCCACTCCCAGAGGACACAGAGCCAAAGTCTAAAATTGGGCAACGAAAATTTAATTTGATGAACGCCAATACTCAGGGCTCTCGACCTGTTCTTTGCAGAGAAAAGAGTATTCAGCATAATTATCCTGGTTTCTCAAGTACTCGATTGACTCAAAACTAACTTGTTTGCTAAGCTTTAAGTTTAGTTTATAAACGTGGTTCTATTATGGAGCTCAGAAAATTCTGAAAACGATGTCAGGGAACTTTTACAGCTTAAAGTTTCCTTAAACGTTGAAACGTCACTCATCACCTTAATATTCTGTTTCCTCACCGATCATGTCGGCGGTCAGGCCGAACGGAGGAGAATGCCCACCAGAGCAGCCGCTGTTTGTCTTAAAGGGCCAGCAAATGCCGCCTGCGACGCCAGGTCCTGTCCACAAAGTTCACAAGAGATTCCCCCGAAAGTTCCCGTTGGTTTTTAAAGGAATCACTGTCGTTGGAATCACAAGCCAGCCGGTTCCTGACAGGCCAAGTTCTTTCCACCGAAGCAAACCCGGAGGCAGCATCCGGAACCTCCAAGCCCAGCATGAGGCGTCCAGCCCCCACTCCAGGGCCAGGAGCCGGGAGCAGTGGGGGGCGGGGGGGCGGGGCAGGGGAGGGGCTCGACTTTTCACAGCATCGCGGGCAGGGGGCTCTCTCAGCCCCGTGGGCAGCGCGTCTCCGTGCTCAGCCCCTGCTCACTGTCACCGCTGTCTCCCCGTCCTATCTGCAGGCCCCTGACCACGAGGTGGACCTCAGAGGTGGCACCGACCCCAAGCACAGGCACCGAGGGACTCGGATAGTCAGGATTTTACCGTGCCGGCAGGGTGCTGGGGACCTGCTGAGGGAGGGAGCAGGAAGAAGGGGACAGAGGGCCCCTCTGGCAGCGAGTTCCCGCCCCTCAGCCTGGGCCTATGAACCCCTCTGGTGCCTGGCGAACAGGGGAGTCAGAAGGAGCGGTTCCGTTGACACATTCCTCAGAGGTTTTGTTAAAGGAGGTGACAGGAGGCGGGTCTGTCCAGGCCTCTTGGGGGAGGCGCTCGGCCCTCCTGGACCCTGTTGGAGGGCCCGCCCCGCCCCCTTTGGCCACGCACAAAGGGCCAGATGGACGAGCCAGCAGCCAGATGCAGGGGTGGGGACGCGCCGGGCTGTGTGCCTGCCTTGGCCTTCGGGAATCCTGGCCTCGGACCTGAGGGCTCGTGGGTGCCAGCTGTGACCTTTCTCTCCAGCTCTCCGGGTGCTAGTCACAGGCCACCTCGAAAACACACACAGGGTCTCTGAGGACAGCAGCCCCGAGGCCAAAGTTGAGAACCGCCCCATTACCAAGCCCCAGGGACCCCGGGGGCAGAGGAAAGAGCGACAGGTGGAGCCCCGAGGTGATCGTGGGCTCCCTCACACCAGAGCCTCACAGAGACCGAGGGCATGATGGACGGGGATGGAAGTGGCCGTGGCGTGGAACATTCTAGAAAGGCAGAGGAAGGTGCACGGGCCGTTCCCTTTGGTCAGGAGAGGCCCCTGGAGAGGGAGGATGCTGGCCCTCCCTGTGGGTCCTGGGCCCACACCCCTGAATGCAGGGCAGGGAGGGAGGGGCAGGCAGAGCCTGGGGTCTGGGCAGCCTGGCCAGCGGCCCCTCCCCTGAAGGTTGGACCCAGAGCCCACACCCCCAGGCGCCCACAGAAACGGGGTGGTGCCCGCGCTCTGAAGGCAGCAGGAGGACGCGTTCGGGAGGGACGTTTGAGACCCAGGGACCCGTCACAGTGGACACTGAGGTGGAGGAGGAGGGGCTACAGAGCAGGGGGTGGCAGATGGACATGCCCGTGGCCGGAGGCCCTTGACGGACGCCCCGATGGCTTCCATCCAGGGGTTGAGTGCATAGGGGGTGGGTATGTTCTCCAAATTTTCCACAATGAACAAGCCAAGCAGCGGAAACCGGTGTGGCTCAGTGGATAGAGCGTCAGCCTGCGGACTCAAGGGTCCCAGGTTCGATTCCGGTCAAGGGCATGTACCTTGGTTGCGGGCACATCCCCAGTAGGGGGATGTGCAGGAGGCAGCTGATCGATGTTTCTCTCTCATCGATGTTTCTAACTCTATCCCTCTCTCTTCCTCTCTGTAAAAAAAACAATAAAATATATTAAAAAAAAAAAAAAAAACACAAGCCAAGCACATGAATTTGGGAGATGGGGCCGGAGGGGAGGGCCCAGGGCTGGACTCAGCCCTGCACAGGGAGGCCACCCACCGCCACCCGCCCCGGGCGTCCTCTCGGGCTGTGGTGTGTCCCACGCCTGCTGCTATGTCAGCCCTGTCGCCTCACCGCCAGCGGCTCTCCTCCCCCTCCCCCTCCCCCTCCCCCCCCCCCTCCTCCCCCTCCTCCCCCTTCCCCCTCCTCCCCCTCTTCTCCTCCTCCTCCTCTTCTTCCTCCTCCTCCTCCGATGCCCCTGTCACCTGAGGGACTGGGAGCAAGCTCCACCCACCTAAGTTATGGCCCAAGCTGCCAGCCAAGGCCGCCATAAACCTTCCCGCCTCCTCTTGCCTCTGCCCCAGCCAACATCCAGCCCGGCCCCGTGGGCTTCATTTTAACTAATGGGACACTTAGTTTAATGAGCAGAGTTTGCATAACAGGAACTTGCTAATTAAATTTTAAACCTTGTCATTCTAAAGATTAGCCAGGCTCTGAACAAAGCATTTGTCAGGGGCTGGGGAGCTTGGAGGTCTCCGGTGTGAACTACAGAGAGGCCTCCGGCAGGTACAGCCATAAAGGAACCTTCTGGAAGCGGCTCAGAGGCTCTCGGCCCAGGTCCCCATGGCAGCCCGGACACTCCCTGGAGCCGGTCAGGGGTTCTCCCAGCACAGCCACCCACCCTGCGGGCCAGGACCTGGGGCTGGTGGCTGGTCCCTCCTCAGGGGCCGGGCCACACTGGCTCCCGGTTTCAGGAAGAGTAAGTGCCACGTGAGCTGTGTGGGACGTCCCCCTGGCCTGCACCCGGTCCTCCAGGGCGGACAGACCCCGTCCGTGGCTGTCCCAGCGGGGCATTGTTCCCCAAGCAAAGAAAGAAAATGGGGGGGGGGGGAGCAGGGGGCATGTGAAGAGGGTGTGTCACCAGTGAGCCTGGAACATCACAGGCCTCGACCTCTGACCTTCCTGGAGGTCAAACAAGGCCGGTGGTGAGAGTGGGCTTGTCCGGGGACAATGGCAGGGGGCCTCTCATAGGGCTGTGACTGGGGGACAGGACAGAGTCACTTTATCAGTGACCAGCTGGCCCTGGGGATCGTGGGCTCCACACGGAGGGAGGGGGGGGCGGAGGCGAGCGGAGGCAGGCAGAGCGGCTCCCGGGGAGCCCCACGAAGCTGCTGCGTGTCACATGACTTCCTGTTGGACCTGCATGGGCAGGGGTGAGTGGCATCTCCCTTTAAAAATTCAGGTGAGCCGAAACCGGTTTGGCTCAGTGGCTAGAGCGTCGGTCTGCAAACTGAGGGGTCCCGGGTTCGATTCCGGTCAAGGGCATGTACATTGGTTGCGGGCACATCCCCGGTAGGGGGTGTGCAGGAGGCAGCTGATCGATGTTTCTCCCTCATCGATGTTTCTGGTTCTCTGTCCCTCTCCCTTCCTCTCTGTAAAAAGTCAATAAAATATATTTTAAAAAAAGAAAAAAAAATTCAGGTGAAACTCACAGAACATGAAATTAACCGCTTCAAGTGCACAAGGTACACGGCCCTCTGTCTGCTGCTGGCGGTTGGGATGAGCAGAGCGGGGTGATGGACGGGCAGGCACAGGTCCCCGGTGCAGTCCCAGGTCCTGGCCAAGGACAGTCCGTTGTAAGGGGGACCTTGCCGCCCGGGGGACCTCGCCGCCCCAGCATGTCCCTGGTCATGCCGTTCGGACCCCTGACCGCTCCTCCCTGGAGATGACATCAGGCCTCGGTGTGTCTCAGCTCCAGGCCCAGAGAAGCAGCACCACCAGGCACAGCTGAGGCCAGACCCGGAAAGGACCCACCTGGACGCTGCTGATCCCACTGGGACCGTCCCTGGCACCTCCCCCAATCTCTGCCCTCAAACCCTGAGGACGGAGGCCCCGGTGCTCCCTCCCGGGAGCACGCCCTGCGCCCCCCACTTCCCCACCCCCACCCCGCTTCCTCCGCAGGTTACCATGTAACCTTCCTCACTCCCAAGCTCCAAGGGCCCTCCCTTCCCTCCACAACTCCTTTCCTCAGCCCATTCCTCTAGCGTCACTCGGCCTCCGTGGCTTACCCAGCACGTGGGTCTTGCTCTGGATTCGTCCCCAGCGAGACCTCAACACTGAGGTTGCTGAACCCAGGTTTGGTGGGACCCCACATGGTGCTCTTCCCGCCGCCGCTGCCCACAGCACAGCCAGTCCTGAAATACGCCCATCGCCTCAGAAAGAACCCCTGGACCCACGGCAGCCCCCCCCCTCCCCACCCCGCTCTGTCCGTGCATCGACCTCCGGACCGTTTACATAAAGGGAGTCATGTTTCGTGGCGTTTGTGGCTGGCGTCTCCCTCCCCCCGTGTTCTCCAGGTCCCTCCGTGCTGTGTGTGCCCCCGGGTCCGTGCTGAGCGACAACCTGGGTGTGGACGGCCACGTTTTTAATTCAGTCATTTATCGTGGGCGTAGGGGCTGTTTCCGCCTTTGGCTCTCGCCCGCGGTGCTTCGGGGAACGTGGCGTGAGTCCCGCTTGACCTCCTCTGGTGCACGTCTGGGAGTGGGATTGCCACGTGGTAACTCCGTCGGCATCCACAGCCCGCACAGGGTCCGGGTCCCACACCTCCAGCAGCCCTGCTCCTGCCTGTGGTTTTGTTATTGTTGTAGCCACGGGGGGGGGGGGGGGGGTGACGGGGCCTCGGCTGTGGCTCTGACTCGGTTTCCCTGACGACTGGAGTGCGTGGAGCCCCCGGGCTTGTTGACCAGGATGAGGAGACCAGAGGTGCTGGCCGAGGCCGCCCCACAGCTGGGGCCTCGGAGTGGGGGATGACGCGCCCTCCTGGCCCTCGGGACGGCCCCCCGCAGGCCTGCACCTTGGGCCCCACCTCCTGCTGCTGGTCCCCGCCCGGCCTCTGCTGACCCACCCACCGCGGGGCAGGCACTGGCCAGAGCAGGGCAGAGGGACACGAGCAGCTTGGACTCGGGCTGGGCTCCCCACCAGGCGCCCGGGTCAGAGGAGACGCGGAAGCACGAGGACAGCGGCGCCCGGGGCCTCAGCACCGAGCGGGTTCCCTACACGTTAGGAAGGATGCCCTGGGCTCAGCCCGCTCAGGGCACATCCGAGCTAACCCTCCCCATGGCGGGAGGCCGAGGGGCTTATGACAGGAGGTGCCCCAATGGGGACCCTCCCCAGCCAGCACAGTTCACGCGTACGCTTGCCCTTGGGGAGTGCATGTGAGCGGGAGCTGTGTGTGCATGCGTGACGTGTGGGAGTGGTGAGCATGCACATGTGTGAGCATGTCCTTATGCACACACGTGCCCGCACAGAGCACTGGGCTCCAAGTCTTGAGGATACGCAGGTCCGAGGAAGGTGATCCAGATGCTGCCCCGAGTTCGCCAAGTCCTTCCCCCCACACCCCCGCCCCCGTCTGTGCCTGCTCCCCGCTTTCCCTCCTGGAGCCTCACGGGGACCTTGGAAGGAAGGTGTGCTCCCCGCGCTTTGCAGGCTGGAGCGGGTGAGCGACTGGCCCGGGGCCCAGGCTGCAGGGAGCCAGGGCCTCAGGGACAGATGGCAGGACTCAGCAGGGAGCCCAGGGTGCACCCAGCCCTCATCTCAGGCTCTAGAACCCAGCAGCCCAGCCGGGACCATCCGCTTCGTCACACTCAGCAACCCCATGAGCCCACTTACCTGGACGGTCTCTCAGAGACACGGAGGGGTGAAGGCTGTGTGTGCACGGGGCCGTCCCCTGCAGGGCGACCTCCAGGCCTGCTGTACACACTCACACAGGCTCACGCCCACTCCCACTCCCACACCCACCCCGTCCCTGACTCTCCCAGGCTTGGCCTTGGGCTCCATCCTTGCGCGGGGAGGGGTGGGGCAGTGGGGGTGCTGACGGCTGCTTCTCAGCCTCCTGTCTGGCCTTGAACGCCGGGAGGGGCTCGCTGGTCAGGAGGGAATATTTTTATGGTAAAAAATGAACCTCGCTCCGGGAGGAATGGGCGCCGTCCCCGCCGTTGCCAGGCAGAGTGATGACAATTCTGCGTATGAAGTCGCTGCTTCCCCATTAATTAGGGAGGAGGGGGCGCTCCCACCCCGAGCACCTCACCTCGGCCAAAAGCTTGTCAACATCTCCCACGAAGAATGAAAATGTAAATAAGTTTCAGATTCTTCAATGTCACCAGGTATGGAAAAGGCCGGGATGCGGTGCCATTTATCTCGGGGGGAGAGGGGGGTTTAAAGAGCCTTTTTTTCTATTAAATTTCTTAAAATTAATGCTTTATGTTGCTCAGAGTAATTCGAACAATTATGGGCTTAAAGAACCGATCGTTACAGCCCCTGGGCTTTAGTCTCCAGGCCGAGTCCTCTGGAACCCCAGGGACTTAGGTCCTGCTGCTCGGCCAGACCCCACCTCCTGCCCCTTCTCGGGGGCCAGTCCCCAGCAAACCCTTCAGTTCTGTCAGATGGTGAGGAGGGAGGTGATGCTGAGGGAGGAGTGACCCCTGGGTCCAGGGAGAGAGGGGGTGTCCCTTGGCATCAGGAAGAGAGGGGTGTCTCTGATTTGGGAGGGTCCTTTGAGCCTTCACCCGAGTGCAAATTTTATATTTAAAAGAAAAAGGATCCTTGTAGAGTTAAAAGGAAGGAAGTGGAAGTCGTTGTTTGCATTAGGGAAAGAGGTTAACAAGCGGGGGGCGGGGGGGGGGGTGTCCTGTGTCCGCCAGGTGCTCCCCACAGCGCCCCTCTGCTCCCCCTCCCGCCCGAACAGTGGGAGCAAAAGGCACCCGCCCACCTCGAGCCCCTGGCCCAGCCCTCCATGCCCTGGGCTTCGAGCTGGGCGCTCCCCTCCGCCCGGTTCCTTGGGAAGCAGGGTCCCGGGAACCTCGCACTCTCGGACACCACAGGTGCCTAGACGCTCCGCCAGCTTATGGGGCTCATCGTTGGGAGGGGGGAAGGGGTGTTTTCCAGGTGACCCCTCCAGGAGGGGCCGGGAACGCCGGGCCTGGACCTTCAGGGACCACAGCGCCTCCCGCCCCGCACTCGGCCTGTCAGGTCCAGGTGCCTGGGCTGTGTGGGACCCGGGGCTGAGCCTCCGTGTCTGCCCAGGGAGCCACCGCTTCCTGAGACGGGGAAACTAAGGCTGGCAGTTTGCAGGGGGGCGATCAGGTGGTGGGGTGTGGCCGGCGAGCCCCATCTGCAGGCCCTGCACGCCGGGAGTGCCGGGACCAGGTGCAAACGCCCAGAAGGTCGGTCACCGTGCAGTGAGCTCAGCAGGAACGGGGAATGGCAGGGCCCGCAGGACACTCAGAACTTTATTAACCTGCCAGCATCTGCAGGTCCTCGTGGATGGAGGCAGGACACTCTGAATTATAATCCCCCCAGGGCTGCCCGCCGCCGCCTGAACCCCCTACACCCTGAGTCCTACCCAGGTGCCTCCGATTTCCCCTTAGAGAACACGGTCACCCCCTCAGGACCCGCCCCGCCCGCTGCTCCCCTGGGTCCCTGAACCTGAGCCCACGCCCAGGCCAGCCCTGGACACCTCGCCTCGCAATGGGCACCTTTGCCCTCAATGTCCATGCTGTGCCCCAGAATGGCCACCAGCACCCCGTCTCCCACCCCCCATCTCCCCCCGCCCCCCCTGGTCCCCTCAGGCACCCCATCCCAAGGCTGCCCGGAGCGCCCCAGTTCCAGATTCCAAGGGTCTTCCTGGACTTGGGGGCTCTGGTGACATCCCCCCCGCACTGTGCTCCAGGTCCTGGGGAGCAGCTGGCCTGGGGGTAGGTGGGGCTGGGGGGCCACTTGACTGAAGCCCGCTGGGCTGTCTGGTTCAGGGGCCGACTAGGGAGCACCTGTTCCTCCCAGAATGGGGGCCCAGGCTACCCCGTCCTCTGCTCCCCTCCCTGGACCAGGGGCCTGTTCTACCAACAACCTCAGTGCCCAGCTCTCCGGGGGTCTCTGGGGAGCACTCACTGCAGGGCGAGGAGCCCCACATCACGGGCTCTCCTCTCATGTCCCCCACTTCCCGGGCTGTCACCACTGTCTCCACAGGAGGAAAGGGACTCAGAGGGGGCAGGCCACTTGCCCAGGGTCACACAGCAAGTGTGCAAGCAGATGGCGGGGATTGGAATCCAAGTTGGAGAGACCCCCATGAGCATGTGCCCACATCTCCTGACCAGCTGACCCCTCAATGGTGCCGGCTCCAAGCCGTGAGCTGTGCTGTCATATTCTGTCTCATACCCCAGCCCCTGCCTCTCCCAGGGACCCAGGCCAAGGCTCCAGCCCCGTCGCGTGGATGGCACAGTCGGTTCCACACCTCCTAACAGTGCTCGGAAAGTCAGCCAAGACCAGGAGCCAAGGGCCCCAAATCACCAGGGGCCTCCCTGCAGGGAGCCAGCAGCACTCCAACGTGCCCCCCCCCCGCGCCCCACTTTCAAAGGACCCCTCCACCCTCCCCCAGCCTCACTAAGGATGCGGACTTTCCAACGACAGCAACTGACAAATTTAATGACGTTTGGAAAAAGCCGATGGTCGGAGAATAAATAAAAGACCGGACTTCCACAGACCCAACGGGAGCAGGACGCAGTTCACAGGAATGACGGCCTCCCCAGAGGCAGCCCTTGTGTCTGAAGGTGGCAGGAGGTCTGAGGGAGGAGGCGGCCGGGGCAGAGCAGCCCCCGCCCTCAGCTTCTCCAGCCGACGTCCAGCTCGGGCAGTTAGAGGAGCTGGGGGAGGGGGTCAGGGCTGTTTGGCAACGGAAATGGGTGGTCTGGGCGTGGCCGGACGCTGAGGCCGGCGGCTGGGCTGGGGGAGGGGAGGAGAACCTAACCCGGGCTGGGAGGGAGCTCCTAGTGGGCGAAGGGCTGGGCCGACCAGGCCCCCCGGGAGTTGTCAACTCCAGAGGGGAGTGGGGTCCAGCGAGACGGAGGAACCTGAGCCCTGTGCCCTAGGGTAGAGGGTGATGGGCTCCTGGGGAAGGGGGTTTGGTGCAGGGAGCTCCCCAGAGGGAGCCGAAAGGACACAGAGGTGCCCACCCCCACTGCCGCCTTCAGCTGGAAAGGGGAGGCTCAGAGGTGGGCCTGGATTGAAAGCAGGATCAGCAGAGTTTTTCAGTTTGGGGAATGAACGCGTCTCCCAGCCGGCCGTGCTGGGCAGGGCCGGGGAGAGGCCGGAGGGCCTGGTGGGAGCCGTCTCAGGTCCAGAATCAGCACACGCCCTCAGTTAGTGGTCAATAAAGGGGGAAGTCTGCGTACAGAACAGGCTTCTGGGCGCCCGCAGTGTGCCAGCCCTGGTCCGAGGAGGAGAGGCAGACAGTCCTGCCCGAGAGTGGGGGTGCGGGCGGGGCGCCCCTCCAGTGGCTCCTCATCTTCATCCTGTCCCCGGCGGCACCCGCGGCGGCACCCGCGACTTGAGGTCCAGGCTCTGGGAAAGGAGGGCGCAGCGCCAGCCCCCCCCTTCAAGTCCAGTGCTCAGTGGAGCTGGGGGCCTCGGTCAGAACTGGGCGTGGTCCACCTCGTCCAGCCAGGAGGCGGGGCTGGCGGGGAAGTCGGGGTAGCCCCCGCTGCTCCCCGTGGACAGGTCGGAGCTGGGTCCGTTCCCAGGCAGCACTCGCATGGGCGGGGGTCCCCCTGGGGCCCCCGTGGGTACGAGGCCCAGGCCAGCATCGGGGTACACCAGGCTGGAGAGGAGGGGCTGGGGGCCCGGGAGGCTCTGCAGGGCCGCAGGGGACGGGGGGACACCATAGGGGCTGCCGGGGCGCAGCTCCCGGAACTGCTCCGGGCCTGGGCCAGCCAGGCCTCTGTGCTCCAGCGGGAAGCTGCCGGGGGCTCCTGAGGGCCGGCCCAAGGCTGGGGTGGGCTCCCCCAGGCTGCCGTAGAGGCCGTTGGTGGGGCCCATCTCGGCCATGGCTGGCTCTTCTGCAACGGAAGCAGAGGGCGGTGGTGGGTGCCCGCCTCCTGCATTCGGGCCCTCCCAGCCCCTCTGCCTGCTGGGTGACCCGCCCCACCCGTCTCTTCTGCTCTTATGCCCCCCTGCACTCCTGCACCCGGCCACCCGGCCACCCTGCTTTTTTTTTGTTTTGTTCTGTCAGTCCCGCCTGGTGTCTGAGGAATGGGGTTCCCTGGTGGGACGGTGCTGGAAACAGTGCAGTTGGACTCAGGTTCCAGGACGACCCCACGCTGTCCTGGGAGGGGAGGCACAGAGTCCCCCCCCCCCCACTTTGCCAACAAGTTATTTGAGGCCCAGAGAGGCTGGACGGGAGGCCTAAGCTTACGATCAGCCAAAAAGAAAGCGTCTGGATGGACATCGAGGGAGAATGAGATCCTGGGTCCCAGGAGGGAGGGGGGCCCTCCCCACCCCGAGCAGCAGGGTTTTTAATCACTGACCCCCCACTGTGCTGCCCACTTTCCTAAAACTCAGGCCAGGGCTGGAGAAGAGCGCTGGGCCCTCCCCCATAGGACCGCCTGCTAGGGACCGGGGTCAGGGGTCCCCCAGGGGAGGGCAGTGGTCCTGAGCGGCCAACCCACAGGCCTTGGGGGGGGGGCGAAGGTCTACAAATAAATGTTTGGAGTTAGGCTAAGAGGCCACTGGCTTGGAGACTCAGGTTTCTAGTCTCCCTGTAACCATCAACCCGGGTTCTTCCGACCCGGGCTGCGCTCTCCCGGCTGCGCGAGTTCCGGAGCGAGGCGGGGTGGCCGGGCGGGTGGCCGGGCGGGTGGGCCCCGGCGCGCGTACCCGTGAAGGAGACCTCGGCGTCGCTGTCCGGCCCCTCCTCCTGGACGCTGTCCTTGTCCGACTTGGGGGCGCCGCGGGCGCGCTTCATGCTGCGGAAATACTGGCCCCAGCGCTGCCGGCCCGCGTCTTTCTTGAGCCTCTTTTCCTTGGCCCGGCGGTTCTGGAACCACACCTGCGGGAGGGCGCGTGAGCGGCGGGCGGGGAGGGCGCGGTGAGCGGCCCCGGGAGGGCGGGGAGGGCGCGGTGAGCGGCGGGCAAGGAGGGCGCGGTGAGCGGCCCCGGGCGGGTGGGGAGGGAGCGGTGAGCGGCCCCGGGCGGGCGGGGAGGGCGCGTGAGCGGCCCCGGGAGGGCGGGGAGGGCGCGGTGAGTGGCCCCGGGCGCGCGGGGAGGGCGCGGTGAGTGGCCCCGGGCGCGCGGGGAGGGAGTGGTGAGCGGCCCCGGGCGCGCGGGGAGGGAGCGGTGAGCGGCCCCGGGCGGGTGGGGAGGGAGCGGTGAGTGACCTCGGGCGCGGCGTCGGGGCGCTGACCTGCACGACGCGCATGTCCAGGCCCGTCTCCGACGACAGCTGCTCCCGCACGTGGCGCGCCGGCTTGGGCGACGTGTTGTAGGCGCTCTTGAGCGTCTCCAGCTGCTTGGCCGTGATGGTCGTTCGCGGCCGCTTGGCCGTGGCCTCGGCCTCTGCACCGTGGGGAGCCGTGAGGCCGGGCCTGCTCCGCCGAGCGCCCCCACCCCCTCCGCGCGTGAGGACGTCGGGGCCTCGCAGGCGCACCCCGCGTGGCTGCGGGGCCCGGGGTTTCGCGGGAGAAGGGGAAAACGGGGTGGGGCGTCGCCAGGGCGGAGGGGCGGCTCCCGCCTCTAAGAGGGACCCGAAGCCCGGTCGCGGGCCCCTCCAGCCTCGGCCGCCCACGGGCAACACCGCTCCCCACTCCTCTTTGTTCTAAGCGCGCGGGTAGGGCCCATTTCCAGGTCGAGGATTTAGGAGGATAAATCCGACGAGGGGTGGCGATTCGCAGTCAGACCAGCCCCGCTGCGCTCCCGGCGAGGCGGCTGCTGGGAGTCCAGACCCGCTTCCCCAGAGGGTCTGCGACCTGCCCCGCGCGGCCCTGGGCAGGTGCCCTCGCTACCCGGCCGAAGGGAAGGCACTCGGATTGGCGCCGAGAGAGAGCTCGCTGCGGCGGGTGCGGGAGGCCGGGGTCCCTGCGCGCCCCACCGACTGGCCTTCACCCCGTTTGCAGACGAGTAAGGGGCGCCAGGACCCGGCCCCGGCCCCGCCCCTCCCACTGACCTCGCTGCTTGGCCGCCTCGTAGTCCGCCTTGCACACCAGCCGGCTGTCCTCCATGAGGTAGAACTCGTCGCCCGTGGCCAGCTGCCGTTTGCACACCACGCAGGCGAAGCAGTGCAGGTGGTACACGAAGTCCTGGGCGCGGCGCACCACCTGCGTGGGCGGGATGCCCAGCTGGCACGCGGCGCACTTGGTCCCGAAGCGCCTGCGGGACGCACAGGGCGCGGCTCAGCGCTGCGCGGGCGGACCCTTCGCCCAGAGCGGGAGCGAGAGACACAGCGGGCCGCGCAGGGCGGTTCCAGTTCCCCGAGGGCGGCTGGTGGGCCCTCCCGCAGCCCCAGCAGAACCTCAGGGAGCACGGCACCCGGGTCCTGGGGAGTACGGCGCCCCGGGATGGCGTCGGGAAGATGCGTCCCTTGGAGGCCTTGCCGAAAAGCAGCCCTCACACTCAGTATTAAGAACAAAAACAAGACCAAAACTAAGGAAGGAAGCCCACAGAGTCCTACAAACCCGGGATTACCTTTTTAACGACTGCCTCCACGTTTACAAAATTATGTAAAAACAAAACGTGTTGATGTGCTAGCCCTGCCCAGCCGCCCTCAGAGAGGCCTGGGTGCCCAGCCTGGGTGACAGGGCTCAGGGTGTCCTGGGGTGGTTGTTGCTGGGAGTCCAGACCCTGGTCCTGGCACCGCAGCCCCCGTCCCCGTCCCCTTCCCCAGCAGCAGCGGGCAGCGGGCAGCGGGCTCACTTGAAGAAGTCGTCCTTGCAGTACACGCTCTCCCCGCGGCTGAAGCAGCGCTCAGCCAGCGGCGTGTGGCAGTCGCTGCACTTGAGACACTTGCTGTGCCAGTGGCGGTCCAGGGCCTTGAGGATGAAGCGGTCCAGGATATGCTGGTCACAGCCAGCGCACAGCGGGATCTCTGCAAGGCAGGGGCGAGTCGGGGTCATGCTCCCACCCTGGCCCAAGGACGCAAGACCCCGTTCCAGGCACACTCTCTTACCAGCCGCCCCCAAGGGCAGGGAGCCCGCAGCCCAGCCTGCAGGGAGAACTTAATGAAACCGAAATAATAGGTTTAGCCTGTGCCCATGAGCAAGCAGGTGGGCAGGCTAGTCCCTCAGGCCAGAGAGTGTTCGTTACAAAATGGTCCCCGAGCGAGGGAGGTGCGCACTGCGCTCGAAGGGAAACCTGCCCCAGGAGCACTCGGAGGCAGGGCTGGAAAAGGGTCCCCTCACCTGGGGGCCAGGCACGTGTGAGTCGTGGGGCACCTACCACCCAGTTGCCCTCATTATTCTGCACAATTAAGCATCCTGACAGAGAGAGAGAGACTCCTGTGCCCTCAGCCCCGTGGCCCTGCCTGCAGCCACCAAGGTAAAAGCCGTTGCCCTCTCATCTCTGGGCAGCTGCGGTACTTGTGAGCGGACGGGACAAATGGATCCGATATCCCCATGCTCAAGCTTGGATGCCCCAGCACACAGTAGGCGGCTTGCCCTCCCTCACAACCATAGCCACTTCAACAGTAGGTTCCCTGGGGTCCTGCTCCCTGGGACTGGAGGCCCCCAGAAACCAGGCAGGGGAGCCCTGGGTCCACGAGGGACTTTTCAGGGTGCTCATGGGTGAGGATTCCCTGCTCCTTCAGGAAAGATCTCCGGGAGAGGAGAGAGCCGCGCACAGCAGCTGAACCCACACAAACACTGCATCCCTCACCGGCTCACCTGGCTGCCCCGACCCCTCCGGCTCCAGGAGGGGGGCAGAGAGGGAGGACGGAACCTCACTGGGCGCCAGAGCCGAATCAACCTCCCTCCCGCAGCCGCGGAAACCCGCGAAGGACGCGGTCCCGCGTCGGGCAAAACCGCGCCCCAGGTGTGGAGCCTGGGGACCCGCCGGGCCCGGGCCTCGCTGTGGGCGGCGCAGGCAGAGCGAGGACGCGGCGCAGCCCTGGCGGCTGGGCAGACCCTCCCCGCGCGTTTCAGCACCCGCGGCCCGGACAGCGCCGGCCGGTCCTTCCCCGCGATCCGCGTCCGGCAAAAGCTTCTCCCGCCGCCCCTCGCGCCCCGCGGACCCGCGACCCGGGCCTTACGCTGCATGGCGGCTCCGGTCGGCGGGTCTCCTGCCCTCGGCTCCCGCGGGCCCGGCACCACCTCACGCCCGCCGCCTCTCCCGTCCAGCTCTCCGAGCGGCTCCTGCGCGCCCGCCTCCCCCCTCCCTCTCCCTCCGCCCTCCCGCCCCTTCCTCACAGCCCTGCGGCCAACCCCTCCCAAGATCCGCCGGGAAATAAATAAATAAGTAGGGAGGGATGAGACCCCACAGCCTGGATGTCACCCCCTTTCCCACTGCCCCGTGCGGCCGGTCCCCACCAACCAGGCCGCCTTCGCCTCCATTCGGGTCCTGCCCGCAGAAGCCGGGAGAAAGGTCTCAACTCCTCGGAGCCAAGCGCTGGGTGGGGGCAGGGGGGGCGAGGCTGTGCCCCAGGAAGTTGGGGGCTCAGCTGGAGGAGGATCCAGAGGACCCGCCAGAGCGACCAACGGAGCAGGTGCCTGTGGGTGCAGATGCCAGATTCCAACTGGGGGCGATCGGCGGCTGGGGTCCCGCTGCGCCCTGGCCTGCATCTCTGCCCAGGAGAGCGTGGGGGGTCGGGAGGGGGCTGACCTCTCGGGAACCCTCCTGCCCCTAGTCACCGGGACCCCAGGTGGCTTTCCGCACTCTCCCGCCCAGGACCACACGCCCAACAGCCCAGCACCCAGGCCCGGCGCAAACTTGCTGCTGGGCGCTCAGGGGAGGACGTGCTGGGGCCCTCGAACCCACTCCCGCCCGGTCCCGTGGGCCCCGTGGCCTGGCCGGAAAGGCGCGAGGACCTCTGGGTCTCCCGGGGGAGCGTCCGCCCTATCCATCGCGGGCGCTCGACCCCCGAGCACCCACCTCGGCGCAGGTCCTCCCTCCGCGCCAGCAGCGCCAGCAGCAGGTCGCCACCCGCCGACTCCCGGCTGGGGCCCAGCTCCCCGCGCGCCTCCATGGGTCCCGCCGCCCGGTGCCGCCGCAACCCGGCCCCGAACTTCCTCGGGGCCCAGCCAGGCCACGGCCTCAGTGGCCCCGGGCCGACGTCCGAGCTGCTCCCGGAGCTGCTGGGCGCTGCGCCCGCGGGCCGCCCGGGGGCCCCAGCCTCGGCCGCGGGGAGGGCGGAGCGCCTGGGGGCGGGGCCGCGGGGCGGGGCCGGGAGTCGCTGAGACTCGGCCGCCCGCTCTGCATCCCTTTTCGCAGGGACCCGCGTTTCCCAGACGCCACCCGAGTGAGTGCCGGCCGGAGGGCGGGCGGGGACGGGCCGAGAGGAGCCGGGTTAGGGCCGCCAGCTCCCCGCCGCTTCCTCGCCCTGCGCTACGGGCGGGCGGGGCTGAGGCCTGGACTCCGGCGCGTAGGCCAGGGTCCTGGGAGGAGGGCCAGGGAGGGGCTGGGTCCTGCGGCCGCTGATGCTCGAACTCAGAGCCGGACCTGGAAGGCCTGGTGAGGCCCTCGGATCTGCACGAACGCCACCCAGACTCAGGGGCTGAGCGTCGCCCAAGGGCTGGAGAACCGCCGGGAGCTGAGGCGACGACAGACCCCTGGCTCTGGCTCCACCGTTGGAGCTTCCGCTCCGAGTGGGCGCAGGGAGGAGGGCGATTCTCTAGAAGAGAACCCCACGTCCTCGGCCTGGACAGGCAGCCAAGACTCCAGGCCAGAAGGGCCGGAGCTGGGGAGCAGGTGCCCACCTTCACTGCTCTCCACCTCAGCGCCCGGCCTGCACGGGACCTGGCCCATGCACCCGATTTTCCAACATCGCGCCCCAGTCCAACAGGTGAGCCTGCAGGGACCCACTCGTCCCACACGTAGATCTGATCTACCCAGGACAGCCGCTCCTGCCCAGGGGCACAGCCCCCTGCAGGCACCACAATCAGGACTCAGCAGGGTGAGCCCCTTGCAGGGTGGGACAGGGAGTGGCTGGGCCCAGGAAGTGCTAGGGACTGGCAGGTTGGTGCCCCCTCCAGGCCCTGCACTGGGGTCCCACAGAAGGCCTGCACCCCCTGCCCCGTCTTCCATCTGTAGTCCCCAGTCTATGAAGTCTCGGTTTTGATCAGAGGCCCCTGCAGCCAGCACACAGCCCTTCATGTCACTCTGCAGTGTCACCCTGAGCTCAGGGCAGGGGTGTCAAGCCCTGGATCCCAGGGGGTGCTGAGTGTGGAGTATCGGCTGCTGCGGAGGCTGCCTGAGAGGGGCTGTGACTGTGGAGGGCAGGCAGGCAGCACGTGGAGGAGGCGATGGCCCCACTCGCTAGGCATCTGGCTGGCCCACCGACAATGCCTCCGTTATTCCCAGCGTCTGTGGTGATGGAATGGCCCTTGGGGAGCAGGGTTTGGGGGGAGACCCCGTTAGGGGTCCAGTGCTGGGCTGTCGGGCTGGTTGGGGAGGGCCAGCTGGGCACTGTGGGAGCTCGGGGGTGGGTCTCTAGAGGAACTTGGCGCCTCCCGCCTGCACCACCACTTGGGCCAGCAGCGCCTTCAGGAAGGCCCCTTCTGCTCTGGGGTGCCTGGACCAAGCCCCCTAAACCACCCATGAACGATGGCAGAGCTCCAGGCCCTTGACCCTCTCCTCCCCTCCCCTGTGCTCCCATCTCTACTGTCGCCTGAGGTCTGGTTTCTGGGACTCCCTTTCCCTCTGCCCTCCGCCGTCTGCCGCCCAGGTGGCCTCCGCTGGCCTCAACGCCTCTTGCCCTCTATTCCTCCCGTGAGGCCTTAAGCTTGGGCTTCTCTTACCCCAGGTCCCACCGAAGGTGCAGGCGGCAGCCCTGGCGGCCCCGGGCCTATTTCGGTAGCGCTCAAGCTCCGTCTCCAGCAGCATCGCTGCCACCAGGGGGGCAGGCGGGGCTTGGAGCTCGGCTGGAGGGGCTCAGGTGGCGCTCTGCCCTCTTCCTCCGCGACCCTCAGGTGGGTTCCGAGCACTCGGAGGCCTGGATCTTGGTCCACGTCGGAGCTGCCCACGTCCCTGTGGGCACGACATGGCCACCCCCAGAGCCTCAGGGCCCAGCGCTGTCCGCAGTGCTGAAGGAGGCGCGAGTCACCAACCTCCTGCCGACTGTCCCTCCCCACCCGCCATCCTTCCCACCCCCACCCCTCTGTTCCCTGCCCGCCTCCTTGCCCCCCTGCCCCACCCACAGGCTTGGGCATTGGTGGCAAGTGGGTGCCCCACCGGCTGCTCCTGCATCAGCCTCCTGGAAGGCCATCCAGGCCCTGGCTGGGAGGGCGTCTCTGGCCTGCTGGCCCTGCTTAGGCCCCATAGGCCGGCTCTGCATCGACAGCTTCCCCAGATCTCAGGCCTCAGCCCCACCTCCACTGCAGCCTGGAGGAGGGGCATCTGGGGTGTCCCCAACAGAAACTGCTCAGGAATCAAGGGCCTGAACGGGGTTCACTGATGATGAGCCTGCACCCACACCAGCACCATGGCCCCGGCCCCGGCTGCCATACCCACTGGTCCCCTGTGCTCTGCCCCAGCTGCACCCCAGGGTTGCACGTGTCCTGAGGGAGGGGCCTGGGGAAAGCCAGGAGGGGTGACTGCACAGCCTGGCGGGGAAACGAAGCCAGACACTGCAGCAGGCAGGTCTCTCTCCAGCCACACACGTGCTACTAGAGACCTCTTCCCACCAAACAGAGGAGGGGGCAGGGGAAATCTGGAGTCAGAATCCGAAGCGAGGCAGCAAACTGGTGTCAGGGCAGAGGCCAGGCATGCGGCTCTGTGGCAGAGGGTGGCCTAGGAAGGCCACACCCAGAGCTGCGTGGTGGTGGGCAGGGCCTGGGGGTTCCCCGGCGCATGCAGTCGGCTGCCCATCACCCCCACTTCTCCCGGCTCTGTGGAAGGCAGGCTGCCGTCTTGTCTCAGGAACCATCTGTAATTTAATTATCCCTGTCTCTCCCTTTCCACCTGACCCTGGGGCTGTCTTCCAAACCCTCTGCTCCTAGACGTTCTGGAGCTAAGATGTGTGGTCCATACACTAGAGGCTCTGCACCCCTCCCAGCACCCTCACGGTTGCTGCTCGTTTCAGAATACAATTTTCCAAACATCAGTTTTTTTTATTTCAAAATGTGCACATTACAGTTCTTAAATACAAAATGTTCACTTTCTTTGCACGTAAGAAATTTCAGACATTTTCATGTCAATTAGCTTCTTTTTAACCAAATTCTCCCATTAAAAATAAATACATTTAAATTACCGAACCATTGTATTCATTGTCTCAATACTCACAACTTTAGAAAACAGACCTGCAGGTAGCATCCAGTTCTGAACGGGCCACCACGTGAGGTGTGCAAGGTAGCTCACACCGTGGCTGCGTGGTACTGGCGATCTGCTGGAACCTTGCCCCTCTGACGTCACAAACGTGACCTCAAACCGCAATATTACTATGAACCTTAGAAGCCAACATTGCCTGTCAAATGGGTTGATGTAGGACAGTACCCACTGCTCACAGAAACTTACTTTGGGGGAGAAAACGACATTTTACATGAACCTAAGGCAGTTTAATGAGAGGCCCAGTATTTCCCGTGGACTCTGTAAACCAGCCCGTTTTCAAGTTGAAAGGAAACAATATGGTGCCTTCAATCACCAGGCACATGAGCCTCAGGTTTAAGCCAGAGGATTCTAGGGGTGAAACGTGTCACCAACTGGAAACCTCTGGCAGGGGTGGCACAGAGGCTCAGCCCAGGGCAGGCTCCCTGTTCCCGGCCACGCCTGCCCGCAGGTGGGCACCAGGCTGGTGGCAGCGTTGCAGGCACCACCCTTGGGCTCCCCTGAGCTGGGCTGGGGCAGGACCTGGTGCGAGTGGTCCATAGGTGCTTAGCAGCTGCAATGAGGGCGCGTGAGGACACCACAGGCAGAGTGGGAAGAACTACTTACCACCATCCCGTGACAAGCACGCACACACGGGGGCACATACACATGGGAGCACTCACATGGGCACACACACGGGAGCCCGCGCGTGTGCACACACACACATACAGGGGCACACACACGGACACGGGAGTGTGCACACACACACACACACACACACACACGGGCAAGGACACGGAGGTGCATACTGCTGAGCGTCTGTCTGCTTAAGGGTGTCAAAGGAAATGCCCCCAGGAGTTTGTTTGTTTACGCATTCACTTTACCTCTGAATGTTTTGGGTTTTATAAATAATGTGCTAAAATCATTAAATGGTAAATAATTAACCACCAAAGCCCGGGGATAGGCCCTGTGCCAGGACCTGTGTAAAACAGCTTCAGGCAAATGAAGTTTGGCCTTAGAGGTGCCAGCGAGACCCTGTGCACCACCCATTCCGGCTCTGGGCAGTGGCTCAGGAGGGCTGCGGGTGCTGGATGGCAGGGGCCCAGGCGGAAGCTCTGCTCTCGGGCTCACAGTCTCCCGACTGCCAGGGGGACAGGCAGCCTGGGTGGCCCTCACGCACTGAACTCTCTCCTCACCAGAGTTAACAACCAACAGGCCAAGGCACTGCCCCTGCAGAGTAAGACGAGCACCACCCTCCCGTCCCTCACCAAGTCCACTCCCCATGGCGGGAGGGGGAGGGGTCGGGGGGATCCCTGGCTGCATTCAGTCACCCCTTATCCTCCGTGGGGAAGGGCTGGGTTTTTCTCCAAATCCCCAGAGGAGGCCGTGCACAATGGCCGTGGAGCCCAGTAAACTTGAAAGTGGGTGCAAACATTCTTTTTGGCCTAGACTGCCCCCCACTCCCGTTTTCAGACCTAGAAGAGTAAAAACCTAGAAGTCGCTTTGCTATGGATCTGTCAGAGGCGTCCACGGACCTCGTAGGCTGGGAACGCACACAGGCCCCAGCTCTGGGACCACAGCTGCCATCGGCAGGGAGCAGGCCCCCCGCCTGTCATCCCTGATCAGAAATGTTAAAGCCGCAGGCGCGGGCGGGCCGCTCAGCTCTACACAGACGGGTGGCGGTGCCGGACTTTCCACCGCCGGGACCGCACTCGGAAGAAGAAGAACATCACCATCAGGAACGTGGCGGAGGCCACGTAGAGCAGGACGCAGAGGCTCATGTCCAGGCTGGAGAAGCCCATCCCCAGGAAGGGCGCGGCCGCCTCCGCCTCCCTGCGGCCCTCGGGCCCGGCCGGTCCCAGGTGTGACCCCTCTGAGGGGCGAGGTGTGGGGGGCAGTGCCCCGGGCTGGCGCAGGCTCTGGGCCCCGTGGTCTCCAGCCCTCTCTGGGTTGGCTCGGCCTCCCTCCCGCTCCTCGGCCTCGCCCGCGCCACCCAGGGCCGCGGCGTACGTGTGCACGAGGTTGTCGCTGCCGTAGTGCCGCTTCAGGAACAGGAGCACCTGCTCTTCGTCCCAGCTGTCCAGGCCCCTCAGCTCCTCGTGGCAGGCGGGGCAGAGGTCCGGAGTGGGCCACGCGACCTTGGGAAACCTGGGGTCCTCGCTCAGGTGGCCTGGGAGCGGGAGGGAGGCAGCTGGGGAGGCCTTCCCTCAACTCGCCCACCCCCCAGGGCTGCCACGCCACAGGCCTCCCGCCCACGGTCAGGCGCCTGCCTCCCCCACCCTCTTGGCCTACCCACACTCCGAGACCTCCCCGTGGGGACTGGATGACGCCTGCACCCACCTCACCTTTCCTGCACAGCTGCGGCCGCGTCCCTAAAGCACCCTCGGGCGGCTGCCATGGCCAGACTGCACTGCCACTCCCCTGCCTGCTCCTGTCTGTCCCACTGCTTTGCTAGAGGTGGGCCGGGGACTACGGGACTAGGAGACACTCCCACGGGCTGTAGAAAGCCCATCTCTGCGGCAGGGTGATGACGGGGGAGGGGCACGGGCTCCTGGAGCTCAGTGCTGCCAGGGCAACCTCGGACTTGCTGGGAGCACAGGTGGTAGGGAGAGGCACGGGGAGGCCTGACTCCTGCAGCAGGGCCTCCACGGAGGGGCCTCCACCTGCACCAACAGGAGGGCAAAGCCGGCAAAGAGGAGGGGCCAGGGCCACGCCACGGGACCAGAGCCGGCAGGCAGCTCTGGTGCAAAGAGCAACCAATTTTCTTTAGTGCTTGCGTTGTCGTATGTTTTTGTAAGACAGTGGATTAAATAAAAACCAGCAGTTTAGGGGTTTTCTATTCATCTCTATCAAGATTTACTTCTGAGCGGAATTATTTTTAAGCCTAATTTTAATCTGCCACTGATTTAGGAGCAGTTTGAATTACTTAATTCTGAGAAAATGTATGCGCCCTACTTAGGTTTTAAACAAAGCCATTTTGAGGAGTTTGATTTATCGTCTGAGAGCAGATTTTAATGACACTAAAATTCCTTCCTGGAAATTAATCATGACCCAAGCCTCCCCCTCCATCTTACTGGGCCCCGTGGGCTCCTCAGGGGGTGCATGCTGCCTGTCAGCTCCCACGCGGCTCGAGGGAGAGAACAATCTGGAAAGCAGGCACCCTGGAAGGTCCTGAAACTGATGTCGGAGCAGGGCTGGCACTGGCTGTGAGCCCGGGGAGGTGGAGCGGCACTGAGGTCAGGCCATCCCCGAGAGCAGTGCTCCCCCGCCCCCCCCACAGGACACGCTGACGGGCATGGGCAGGCCACCACGGCTTCTGCTTACCTGCCAGGCGGCTGTTCACGAGGTTATGTTTCTTCCAAAGCCAGAGGATTGCTTGGTCTGGGGTTTTCACGGAATCCATGGACTCTTTAGCCATTTCCTCAAAATGCTCCCCACACTCCTTACAGCCGAAGAAGGTGAGCAGGTACCTCCGGATGGTCTGCAGCACCGCCTGGGGGTCGTCTTCGAAACCTGCAGGGAGCAAGCATCGCGGCTCCTCGAGAACGAGCACAGAACGTGTCTGACGGTTCCCACTGGAACCCAGGGCTGGGGTGGTGTCGGGAACCAGGAACGGGCTCGGGCCTGACACTGGATGGGAAGGAGCAGCACCTTCCCAAACACCGACGGCAAGCATGTCAAACTCGCGGCCCACAACGCACATTTTTGCAGCCCAGCCGATATAACGATATGTAGGAAACATTTTTAATAAAAATTTCGTAACTTAATTTTTACACTATCCTGTTATACATAATTATTAATATCGAACTACAACGTTCGCCAATGACTGATGACTATAATCATGTTGCATCATTTCCCTTACGTGCCTTACGCGCAGGCGCACCATTTCTCTCCACTAATACCAGCAGCGAATATTTTAGCAGCCGATGGCCACATCCTTCATCTTGGACTGACTTGTTTGGTGTGCGCAACAGGAAATATTTCGCTTTCGGAGAACAAGAAAAACAGGTTTATTTGCGCTACACTTATTAATTTGTGCAGTTATTCAGTGTCTGGTAAGTTAATGTTCAAGAAAATATATTAATTTTTATTAAAATGTTCTATTATTTTGTTAACGATGACTCATCTATTTCAGCCTTTGTATTCAGCATGTCTCTATCGAAATAAATGTATGTTTCTATGAAAATAGAAGCTGTTGCTTTTTTGTGGCCACATAAACTTAAACCTTGTTTATTTGGCCCGTGTTAGCCTGAGTTTGACATGCTTGACCTACGGCAACAGGGCTGCTGGCCCCACGGCCTCCACCGCGTGCGCCTGTGCAGCCCCAGAACGAGCACCAGGGGAAGGACCTCCAGGGGGCGAGCCGCGCCTCTGACCTCCGACCAGGTTCCAGCCTCACCCCCAGAGCAGGGCTCTGCCTCGTTCTGGTGGGACCCTGTGCACGTCCTCCCACCTCACAAGCAGCCCCGAAGGCTGGTGCCGGGCGCTCCTGACTAAGTGCTGTGTCGCTCCCAAGTCCCTGCACAACTCAAGCCCCGTGCAGTGGCCGTAGCTCGTGCCTCTGGGGGTGGTGCCAGCTCCGCACTGACCTTCCCTGGGTGGCCTGGGCTGGATGGGCAGTGGCCAGGGCGGCCTGGGGAACGGCAGGCACCAGGACCTGCCCTCCTAGGAGAGGCTGCTCCTCTGGTGGGAGCGCTCCAGCATTCCCCCCCCCCCCCCCGTTACAGCCCCGCACGGGGCCCGAGTGAACACACCCTGACGTTTCGAGAAGCAGCCACAGGACGGGGGCAGAGCCAGCGTGGCACTAACGGGCCCTGAGAAAACCACAGGGCAGCCTGGGCTGGGCCCAGCAGGCCCGTCAGACAGCGAGGAGGGGAGTTAAGCACACAGGGAGACCTTGAGGTTAAAACATTAAACGTCAGCGTTAAAAGACACGCAGCAAACTAACAGGAAAACAAAAGACACACTTTTGAGACGGAATCCATCAGGACCAACAGCAGGCCCTCGTGGCCTCTGGCTGAAGCTGTCGTGGCTCCGCCTCATGGCCACGCCCACTAGCCCTGAAGCCCCAGCGGCCTTTTCCATGTCGGTCAGTCACTAACTGTGGCGGCCATTCCACTCAGAGGTGTGAGCTGAGCCGACTGCTCCCAGGCTGTGTCCAGGGCAGCGAGGCAGTGCCCATAGTGAGACTGCCATGTGCATGCGGTCGGCTGGGCTCTGCCCGTGGCCCCTCGCCGGCAGCCGGCAGTCCTAGGCCGACATCTGCTCTGCTTCACTGTAATCCTCCTTTTCTCTCCCCAGCCAAGCACTGCTCACTGCGACCTCCCTAATCTTTAAAGTGCACAAGAACCACAAAGCTCTACCTGAGGGGATTAGGGGCCACGCAGGCTTTTAGTCGATGGGCTTAAATGTCCAATAAGGAGAGGGAAACCTCCCAAGACATAATCCGGCGTCTCCGTCTGACCCAGTTCTGCAGCACGAGACGTGCTCCCGGCAGAGCTGCATTGTACATGGCCACCGCCGCCAGGCGAGACCCCGCGGGATCTGTGTGCTCCGCCGTGTGCCGCCCTCCGACACCAGGCAGTGCTGCACCGCTTCGCAGTCTCCTGGGGACACGGCCCGGGCGGCTACCAGGCTGCCTTCAGAGGCTCTGCTGCCAGGGCAGGACCTGGGAACTCGAGGCTCCAGCTGCCGTCACTTCCGTCCGGGAGCTCCGCATTTCCCTCGGAAGCCATGCTGCTCTTGTCCTGCATGACTCTTAACAGAATCTCCAGTCTCACAGCCCACCTCTGCCCCACGAGACCCCAGAACTCAGCGCTGCCTGGAGGAGAGTGTGGCTGTACAAATGCCCAAGGGTGGCCCTGCCCTCAGCACCTGGCGGGTGAGCCCTATCTGACCAACAGGGTGTGGGGAAGCGATGCCTGTGCCGCCGAGGCCGAGAGCGCCTTCCTGGGTGGTGAGGAGCGGCCGGCTGCAGGGCTTGGACCTTCTGAGTCCAGACCCACGAGCACCCACTGGTCCCACACAAGAGCCACCACATCTGGGTTAGTTTGTTAGGCAGCAGAAGGCAACTACGAAAGAGTTTACACTTTTACTGGGAAGAACACTGGACTGTGTGAGTCAGGATGTAACATGAGCATCAGTGGACCTCACCAACTAAGAAAATGACAACCGAGCCCGGATGGCGTGGCTCCGTGATTGAGCATCGACCTATGAACCTGGAGTCACGGTGCGCTTCCCGGTCAGGGCACATGCCCGGTTGCAGGCTTGCTCCCCAGTAGGGGGCGTGCAGGAGGTAGTCAATTGATGTTCTCTCTCATTGATGTTTCTATCTCTCTCTCCCCCCCTCTCTCTTCCTCTCTGAAATAAAAACCGTATTTTAATAAAGGGAAATGCAGTTGTTCCGTGTGGCCAGCGGCCTGCTGGGGCCAGGCAGTGTCCGCACAACCAAGTCCAAAGGGTAAAATATCCAGCACATTTCGCAGTGTCTACAGAGAATGCAGAACATGAAGACGCTGCGTTAGCTACTTCCTGGTGACTGAAGTTAGTAAACCCACTCAAACTTTGGTAGTTTTTCCTCTTGTGGCAGGCGGCCCCTGAGATGGCCCCGGGACGCCAGCTCCCGTGAGCAGGTGGGGCCGTGGCTGACTTCTAATGACCAGACCACGCACAGCGAGGGATTCACTCTGACGGAGCCAGTGCTGTGGGAACTGCTGTGGGGAGGACACGGGGAGGAACAGCTAGCAGGGACACGGCTGCCTCCACCACGTGAGGACGGGATCCTCTCCCAGTCAGACCTTCAGGTGAGACCCCGGCCCTCAGGCGGACACGCTGCCCTGCAGAGGACCTGGCTTGGCCACATCAGATTCCTGACCCACTGATACTGTGAGAGACAAGAGTGCACTATTTCAAGCTGCTGGGTTTTAGGGTAACTTGTTACACAATGAGAGATAAAACACACCTTTTCCCACTGAGTCTCACACATTTAAAGCACAAGCAGAGGTTCCCACGGCAGGTCCTACCCCGGGCCGGGACTGGGCGGCTGCAGGGCCCCTGCACGTGCTGGGCCCAGGGAGAGGAGAATTCGGCATCGGGTGCGTGGGGTCTGTGACCTGGAAAGACGCTCCCTCCGCCTGCTTAGCAGGGGACCCCAGAGCCCCCGACAACACACGGCCTTACAGCCAACCCCCCCGCTACTGAGCTTCCGATGGCCCCGGCCGGCATCCCGTGTGCGTCAGGGGGCAGACAGCACCATGGCCGTGCAGGGACGTTACCTGTGTCATCCAACGCGTCTGGGTGGGTCCCGGCCTGAACAGTCAGAGTGTGGAACAACTTCCAGAGAGAACACGTGTAACCCCTCAACTCTGGGCGGCTTCCTTGACATCCAACCCACTTTATCTGATTAGTGAGGAATATTCCAGAAATCTGAGAAAAGAAAGAATAACAGATAACTGAACTCTTAGAAAGAGAAGTAGAAATAGCTGGTGAGTGTCCTCTGACTGGGGGTCGTTACACACGGGGACACGTATCCAAACTGTGAGCATTCCGACATGCTCACGCCAGGCGTGTGCACACCACGGCCCGGCACAGCTATTCCTGGCGAGGATGAGGCTCTCAGCGACCCTCACTACGGGCACCAGCCTGAAGGGCAGCTCAGCCACACTCTTACTAAACACATCACTTTTAGGTGCACAATCCAGTCTCCTCAACATTTTCCGAACAAGCCCCGGTGCCACCCCTTGAGAAGCCACCCCTGCCTGCGTGGGCGGCCGTCACCAATGTCCGTGCCCCGAGGACTCGGCAGGGAGCGGACAGCACCAGGGACAGAGGAGTAGACGTGCAGGCGTCATGGGGACGGGGACAGAAACCACCGCAGAGGGGCCTGAGGAGGGGCCACGGGGACGCCATGCGTGGGCAGGAGCCGGGAGGTGCGCACCCGCATCTTGTTGTTGACCAGATCCAGGACGGCGTTGTAGGGGACCCGGTCCAGGGGGAGGCTGGCCAGCCACTCCTGCAGCATCTCCAGCAGCTTCCTGACGGGAGGGCGGCCGGGGAACAGCTGAGGGGGAAGCACCACACTTAGGCCCCTGGAAAGGCAGGCAGCCCCTCAGGTTTCCAGGCGCAAGTGTGACCTGCTGGTCAGCGGTGGCCCTCACCCAGCGACCCCGCACCCGAGCACAGCGCCTGCGAGACGTGCAGAGCAGCGCTGCCGAGAGGGCCCCTCACACCCGAGCTACGTCTTACGAGACGATGTCGTTCGGAAACTCTCGACAGGTCGCCCAGGACCACTACCAACTACGAGCAGAAATCTCAAGTCCGAGTCGGCTGAGGAAGGCGGCTAAGGATGCACGGCCACCTTGGCCATGGAGGTGGGCCCGCTGCTCGCTGAGCCGGTGCCGACGGCCCATGAGCAAGGACATCCCGGAGGTTCCAGAATTCTGAACCCACAACAGGATCAAAGCCCGTGCAAGCAGCTTTCCTGTATTCGTGGGAAACGCACTAAGCGCCTCCCAGTTATTCCTTTAAACGTAAGTTCTACCTCCTCCATTTTCTCAAAACTCAGTGAGCAAACTCTGACCATCCAAAGTGTGGAATGGGAATCTGTTTAGGGACCTTACGTGAGGCAAAAAATCTCTTAAGTTCATCCTCCTTATTTGTTAAGATAAAACAAGCATCGTGTCGCAGTGCTATAAGTGGGGCCCTAGGACCCTGGCTAGGCTACCCCCGGAGTCAGAGAGCAGAGGAGCCACAGCCAGGCCCAGACAGGGCTGCGGGCTCAGACCTGCCCCAGGAACCTGAGGGGGGCCTCCCGCCTCCCTCCTCCCAGAATCATCTGGGCCAGAAAACAGTCCGCCAAGGCAGGAACTAAACTTCCATGAACACCGCGCCACCTCCTACTAAAGGTGGAGGGTGGCGCCCACAGCACTGGTCCGGCCCCCCCAGCAGACCCCAGAGGACGAGGACAGTGGCCACGCCGCACCCTCCCTGAGGTGCTGTCTGCCTGCTCCTGTTGTCCCCATCCCCATGTCATGGGGCTGCTGGCCCAGCCACGCACCGAGTCAGTCCCACAGTTCCCACCTGGAGATTGCCCTCCTGCCCATGCCCCCCTCCCCCAGAACCCCTGCTTAGTGCCCCCTCAGGCCTAGTGCCGAAAGCGGGCTGGGCACCACTGGTCAGCAGACCGCACATCCAGCTCAGGTCGGCCTCATTCCGCAGGGTCATGGACCGAGCCCCCAGCCCAGAGCAGACCCCGCACACCTTGGCAACGATAGTAACGAAGTCCTTGAGTGTTTTCAGCTCGGCTCCGGCCAGTGTCCTATGGGCGGCCAGCTCCACCCTCAGGAGGTAGTGCAGCCCCGACTCCAGGTCCGCCGTGTACAGTTTTGACCTGAGGTTAGATATCACAAAGCAGGTGTGAATGCCTTCTCTCCAGTGAGCCGCCCCCCCGGCCCCCCCCCCCCCCCCCCGCCAGGGAGGCCTGAGCCGCCAGCGAGCTGAGCCCGCAGCTTCCTGTCCACCCGGGCTTCCCGGTGCTCACCCCATGCCCCTCCTGTCCAAAGGGAGCACTTGCCTGTCAAACTCTCTCCACACCATGACTTCAGAAGTTTCTTCTTTGCTTGGCTTTCCAGGCAACGCAAGCGACTTTTTCCTCACATCTGGCAACGACTTCAAATAAGAGGAAAAAAATGACCGGAGAGGCTTCGCGCTGCGAGAAAGGGGTGGGTGGGTGTGGGCTGAGCTGGAGCCCAAACCTGGCCCTGAGCTGCCCAGGCCCCTTCGTGAGGGAGGGAAACTGTACTCCCCTCTCCCACCCTTCACTGCAGGTGCCCTGGGTGTGGCCTCGGAGCTGGCCCCTCTCCCCTCTCCCCAGGACATGAGACAAACCCATACTACCCTGAGCCCCAGCTGCTCAGGGACACCCGTGGGCTGTAGAGCGGCTGAGCATCCCAGCACCAGCTCTATGATGTGTGGAGGTCTTGGCCTCGGTCCTCCCGAGCCTGCTGCACACGGGCCCTTCGAGCTACAGGGTGTGTGAAGGCCGACTGAGACCTTCTAGTAGCTCAAGGTCATGCAAAGTGCGCAGGGCACAGTATCAACTGCACTCTAAGTTACATCGTACAGATGACACTCCAACATAAACAATCCTTGGTTTGTGAGGCGAACGGTAGTGCTCAGGGAGCCGGGAGAGGGCAGTGGCTGAGCCTGGCCCGGCCTCTGCTGCAGGCCGGTGCTCAGTCCTATGGAGCTCGGCTGCAGGTGGACGCCCAGCTCCACAAAAGCCCCAGGTCCCCAGGCCAGCGGGCGGCACGAGAACCATTCAGCGGGGGCGGAGAGGTGGAGACCCGGCAGGCAGCCCAGGTTTCGGACGTGACCTAACCCTCCCACAACCTTTCCAATTCGGTTTATCTCGGGCTCAGTGCAGAGGCCAACTGTGCTCTCGTGGCTTCTGTGGGTCTCAGGAAGGAGAGAGGACTGAGGGGATGGAGTCCAGAGCCCACCCGTGCCCACTGTCACTGGGGAAGGTGGGCGTTCCCCCCACCCTCCCGCCAGACACAGATGCGGACCAGACCACGTCTGGCTTGGCGTGAGCTCCCACCCAGATGGTTCTGGGATGCCACCATCAAATAGTTCTTCAGCCAAACTATGCTTACATGTTAATTAACCCGTGGGACCCATTTGGGTAAACCAGGTAACAGGAAGGAACGGAAGAGATGCCAAGCTTCTCCAGAAAGGCCGGGTCGCTGTCCAGTGCTCTCTTCACCGCGATGTTCTCGTAAGGACTCAGGTCCAGGATCACCTGCATCAGGAGGGAAGGTCACCCTCGGCCCAGGCGGGTCCACAGGGAGCGCCGCACAGAGGGATCCTGCTCACGGAACCAGAGCAGTGTCACCGGGAACACTCTGCACCTGTCTTCTCCACAACCAGACGGTCACATCTAAGGCAACTGAGTGTGACGGACACCCCGGCAGAAACCACAGACGGTCCGAGGGGACCTGCCAGTGGCCCTGTGGGGTCCTGTCCCAGCCAGCACGTCCTCCACGAAACTGACCATCAAGTGCTCCCGCTCCCGGGGCCAGCCCCAACATCCCAACAGCAACGGGGCTCTGGCCTCTGCCTTGGGCCCAGGCGGGGGCAGGGGGAGAGGACTCGGCTCTGAGCAGAGCTGGGGAGCAGCTGCCTCCACCCGGCAGCCATCTGGCTAAAAGCTGGGAGCCCAGAATACAGCAACCAAACTGGACTCCAGAGACAGGAGCACAGCAGCACCACCACCAGCCCCGGTCCCCGCCCCCTGAACCCCACGCCCACGCGGGGACAAGGCCGGCCTGTGCCCTCCTCTTCTCCTGCCCTCAGAGACGCTCCCCCACTGTCTTCTCCACAAACCAGCCAATTCTCACCCCCAGAATCTAGGCCCAGGCCCCGTGCTGAACACATCACACCAGGACCCGACAGGATAAAGACACGGTACCTCACGTCCAACATACGAGCTGTTGCTCTCAAACAGAATAGCCACATAGAAGCCCTCATGGTTGCCAATGAGAGAAAGAACGTCACTGGGCCTTTTAAGAGGAAAAAAGGCTTTTAGTGCTTTTGGGAACAGTGAGCTGGCCACCAGATATAGTGCCCATCCCACTTAGTGCGCATCTGAGTTTTGCAGAATCAATTAGACGCCTAACGTGCCATTTTCTCTTACAGAATCACGCACCGAATAGGGTCCAAAGCCGGGCAGGCGGGAGGCCTGTTTGCGTCCGTGTGGTTCTGCAGGAAGTCGATCATGGCTTGTCTCACCGTCTGCAGCTCTCGGTCAGGCCCTGGGGAAGCAGCCACCATCACCTTGGGGACTTCGCACATGCCCCCCCACCCCAGGTCCCCAGCGGGGTGCCTTGCCACCAAGAGCTTGGTACGGACAGTGGTGAGTCCCGCGACAGGAGGCTGCACGGTGAGGTGACAGGGACGTATCGCACACAGGTGTGCAGACACAGGCTGGGCACGCCGACTCCGCCTACACCTGGTTCACACCAGGCAGGATGGCCTCTGATTAGAACGCAGTCACCGTGGGCTGACTGGTCACCGTCTGGGGCCTGATCTGGGTGCCAGCTACCTGGTGGGCCCATTCATAAAAAATCACCAGGTGTGCACTGCTCCAATATTTTTTTCAATTACAAAGTTTACTTTAAAAAAAATAAAAACTTTGTCACGCCCTAGCCAGTTTGGCTCAGTGGATAGAGCGTTGGCCTGCGGACGGAAGGGTCCTGGGTTCGATTCTTGTCAAAGGGCACATGCCTGGGTTGCAGGCTCGATCCCCAGTGTGGGGCATATAGGAGGCAGCCGACCAATGATTCTCTTTTATCACTGATGTTTCTATCTCTCTCTACCTCTCCCTTCCTCTCTGAAATGATTAAAAAAAAAAAAAAAAAGATACACACACACACACACACACACACACACTGAGTGGCCAGATTATTATGATCTCTGAACGCATAATAATCTGGTCACTCAGTGTGTGTATAGAGGCCTGGTGCATGAATTCGTGCATGGGTGGGGTCTGGCCAGCCTGGCCAGGGGGAGGGGACACGGGCAGTTGGCCGGCCTGCCTGCTGGTCGAACTCCTGATTGAGGGGACAATTTGCATATTAGCCTGTTATTATATAGGATTTACACTGAGTGGCCACATTATTATGCGTTCAGAGATCATAATAATCTGGCCACTAAGTGTGTGTGTATATATATAACAAACAAAAAACTTTGTCACTACTGTGTTTGCCAAAGAAGGCAGAGCACAAAATAAAAACTTCCTGCTGAATCCTGGCTGGTGTTGGTCAGTGGTCAGAGTGTCCGTCTATGGATCGAAGGGTCAGGCTCGCTTCCTAGTCAAAGGCATGTACCTCGGTTGCAGGTTTGATCCCCGGCCCTGGTCGGGGCATGTGCAGGAGGCAACCAATCGATGTGGCTCTCTCACATCCATGTCTCTGTCTGTCCCTCCCTCCCTCCCTCCCTCCCTTCCCTTCCACTCTCTGAAAATCTCCTGGGGGAGGAGTAACAAAAGCCAAACAAACAACACCTCCTGCTGAGACTTCACCTGCCCGAGTGCTTACGGGGTGGGCAGGAGGCTGGTGGCAGCTGAGCTGGGGCTGGGACAGGCTCCTGAACCATTTGCCTGTGATGGGTGCCTGAGGCAAACCTACAGTAAAGACACATGGCTTATGTCCTCACCTTTAAAGTTTTCGCCAGTTGTAAAGTCCTTTGTAAATGCTCTAAAATACTAAGAGGAAAAACACAAGACAAATGAGAAACAGCCTTACCTGGTGTCTTGTCAATGTAAGATCTTTAGCCAACCAATGAGCATTCAGGTACCCCAAAGTCACCTCCCCCCAGAAAGTCTGCTCAAAGCTCCGAGGCCCCAGAGGAGGAGCCAGAGGCTGTGTCTGTGGATCTGAGGCCTCCTGCCAGGTGTACAGGTGACTCGCACCCATCAGCACCTTTACTTACACGCTCTGACCCAACAGGGCAGAGCCACAGACAGCGCCTTCCCCGACCCTAAGGGTCTCACCCTAACGTCACAAAGGGCTTCCGGGGAGGATGACAGGCACAAACGGTATCTCCGAGCAGAAGGAAGCGTTTTCTATTGAAAAGACACGCTGACGACAGTTACGGGCGGAGCGGTACCACCACCCTCACAGCTGAGCCTCTCGAAGGACAAGGGGCTCTGGAAACGAGTGGGAAACAGACACACGACCCGAAAGGAAGTGGGCAAACCCATGCACAGTCGGGTCACAGTGGGGTGTCCAGCAGGCTTGTGGCCCCGCCCAGCGACACTCCCAGGCCTGTGCCAGAAGGCTCTCGCCCACACAGGGGGCACGTGCAAGTGTCGTCACGGCAGCTGGAGCAGAACAGCCAGGTGGCAGTGATGGTGGGACGGTGGAGCAATGTCCTCTCAAGTCAGAGACTCGAAGCTTCCAGGCAGCACTGCGCCAAGTACGCAGCAAACAAACCCAAATGGGAGAACGTTGGGAGGGTCAGACTCAGACGAGAGCCAGGGGATGGGCCGCAGGGCTGGGTCGGGCACGGCCAGTGTGAGGCTCGTGAAAAGGTGGGAAGGATGCGCTCTGGCACAAGCTCCCTCAGTGTGCCTCCCACCGTGATGCGCTCTCCCTCGTGTGCAGGCATGTGACTGTGCATGCATGCACACGCACCCCGTGTACATGGTTCTCTGCCTTCCAGTTGTTAACCCTCTGCCCTTGTGGGAGATGGGAACACACCTGTCTGGGGCCCACGTGGCATGCTCAGGGTAGCCAGGCTGGGCCCCCAGAGAGATGAGCATGCATGGTGCACAAGGGGGTCAGCTCACGTGGGCCACACATGGGTGGGGAAGTGCAGAGGCCCCAGACCAGACTCTAGCAGCAGTCCCGACCACCCCACCCTCACCACACAGACCCCACAGCAATGTGCCCAACCCTAAGGGGGGACCAAACAGGGACCCTCTGCAAGCAGACACTGGCACCACATCTGCAGAAGCGCCCCCCATGCTGGAGACGGAGGGGCTGCCCATGGTGAACCCAGCTCAGACAGAAGCTCCAGCAGAGCCGTGAGGCAGGAGGGCGCTCACCCGGAAGCTGGGATAGAAGTGGATGTCGTAGGCCTGGCACACCTCGTGGTTACTTTTCTCCGCACAGTCCAGGGCAGCGACGCGGATGGTGGCAGCCCAGTCTGAAAAGCAGAGGCGAGACCTTCAGTGAGAGAGAAGCATGGACTGACTGCCTCCTGTCGTGCCGACGGGGACTGACCCGGCCACCTTTTGTTGTACAGGACAACGCTCCAAACCACTGTGCCATCCGGCCAGGCTGAAGTTTTTATTAAGGAAAACTCCCAACATCCGAATGAAATAGAGAGAACAATGCAGCCACGTGTGCCCCTCTGTCAGTGCCAACGATGATCAGCTGCTGGAACCTTGTCCATCCAAAGGCCCCCACTTCCAGAACTGTACCCGGCAGCTGCACTTCTAAAGGACAGGGCTCTGCACCCCCATCTGCCACTGCGTCATCATGGCGAGTCGTCACACGATCCCCCAGCAGCAAGCACCCAGCGATGCACAGCTCCTAACCGTCTCGTCTTTGCTTAAACTGTTGTTTGAATTGGGTCCAAACGAGGATGTTGGTTGGGACTGCGGACGTGTGCTGTCTCCTGTCTCCACTTGTCCTGCCCGTGGAAGGATGTGGGTCCTCTGCCTGCAGCCTCCCGCCAGTTGGCCCCCTATCCCCGACGGCGTCCGAGCTCCCACCAGCACGCAATGACCCTGGCTGCCTCCCTTCGAACTGACCACCTGCACGCAGGACTTCCCAAGGCGGCAGCCAGATGGGCGCCTCAGTCCTCCCGCCTCCCTTGCAGGCGGAAGCTTCGGTGCAGTGGACACTATGCTCCCAGCGCCCTGAGGCCGGTTTCAAAGGAACGTCCCCGCATCCTCCAAAGGCTACTCGTGAGGTGCTCCCTGCACGAGGTCTTTCCCTGCCTCTCGGATGTTAAGACTGACTGCACCGCCCATGACCCTTCCTGAACCTCCCTGGCTCCCTGCCTGTGGACGGCTGAGGAAGCAGGACCAGAGCCAGGGCGGCCTCTGCAGAGACCAGTGCAGGGCACGCAGTGGGCGCCTGGTGAGTCCCGCCGCCTTCTCCCGCAATTGTGACTTCTGTGCAGGTCTCACAACTGCCTGTCACCGAGAGGCAGACGCTGCCCTGTGCCCCCGTCTACTAGGAATGTGGTTAAAAGCAGGTGAGTTCCCTGAGCTCTGACATGACCTAAAACTGCAGAGGTTACATGAAAACACGCCTGAGGAGAGAAAACACCGAGCCCCCCTAGATCCCACACAAGTATGAAGGCTGCATATAAACCAAGTAGTGACTGCTATTCTCACCCAATAGACCCCTTTTGCTTAAACAGGCACACCTTTTCCTTCTGTAATTATAAAAATTAACCAACATCAATAAAACGCAACGGGTCAAGTCACAAGAACATCTAAGCTGTGTTTTCCACAACCAATGATGGAACATTCAAGCCTCAGAAACCAATTCCTGTCTCGAGGCCACGTTGCCTGGGTGGGAGAGGAGTGCCAGGCCCTCCCGAACCGCAGGCCACCCCTTGGGGGCTCGGGTCACAGGCCAGAGGAGGAGGTAATGCTCACGCAGACAGCAGAGATGTCCACGCTGAGCAACGCCACGCCTCCTCTCCTCTCGGATGCCGCCTGCCCAGGCCTGCCCCCCCACTCGTGTCACAAAGCGTCCGTGAGGTCCCGGCTCACAACACAGGGCCTCACTGTGTTGGGAATTTCCATGACACGCTTTCACTGCTGCCCAGAGAGCATGTAAGGAAAGGAAAGCACCCAACACTGCACACACAACACAGCCGCAAGAAATGTCAGGCGGCCCAGCAGCAGAAAGACGGCGGACACTCGTGCTCACGGGTGTTCACACTCTGCACCCGCACAGTGTGATTCTCAGGTATTTCTTGGTGTGTCGCTTAAGAAAGGAATGTGAAACCTGCTCCCGCACGGTGCGTGTGGGGACCATACCCCAGGCCTGTGTGCATTTGCCCACTCTCTCCGTTCTCCAGTTTCTACCCTCTCAGCGTTCCCAGAGCAGAGACTCCACATGCGTGAGTGTCCCAAGGCTGGGGGGAACGCCGCCAGACGAACTCTATTTCAATGGCCGGCCGGGTGGTGACGGCGCTGCAGGAACCCTCCTGAGTCTGACAGCACGTGCCTGGTAGACGGGCTGTCAGCCCTGCGTTCAACAACTTCGTCCCCCCAATGCAGAAGCTGGGGTGCAGAAGAGCCTGGTCCAGAACGGGAGGCTCCAGCAGTGGCCCCCATAGGCCTAGGCAGCGCCTCCCCCCCCCCCACCTGCTCTGGGCACAGAACATCCTACGCGTGCACCCCACATTTGTTCCCTAACATGAACACTGTACCCACCTCTGGCCTCGGAGGTCCTGGAGCACCTGGGCGGGATCATCGCAGAGACCTTCTCCCTCATCAAGTCCGGGGAGTCAGGGCTTTGGAGGGTGGCTGACCCTCGCATAGGAACTCCTGCCCTCTCCCCCTGTGCCCCACCTACTTGCCATCTCCATCGGCTGTCCCAGGCATCCCTCCCAAAATGCAACCCAGAGACTCCTGATCCTCTGCCTCTGCACCCTGCGCCCATCCTGCCCCCAGAAGTGGGGACCCAGCTGCCTTCCCGTGGTGGGGGCAGCAGAGGCCCCTCTGCAGGGAAGGTGGGGGCCACGCAGACCACAGGCACCAGCCTGGTTTCCAGCCTCCAGCTCCTGGGCCTCCCAGCGTGCAGGAGGCAGACCCCCCTCTGATGCAGGCACTGGGCTGGAGGCTTAAAAACGAAAACCTCGTTTTCCACAGGAATGTAACCAAGTGCTTATTCCGCCGCCACGGCTCTCCAGTCGCACACCTGACATGTGCAATCCTGGGTAAACGCGGGTCCATACAGAGCCCGTCCCACACCGCTTCAGGGCATGGTGTCTGAAAGCAAAGACCTGAGTGCAGGGAGCACTTGGGACGCGGTCGTGAATGCCCGCAGAGCAGACATCGATCCACTGGAGCTCACCAGCAGGGACAGGACGGTGGGGGGCTGTGGCCCGCCTGGCTTCTAGGACCCCTGAGAATCCACAAGTCCGTCTGTAACTGCCACTCCACATACACACGTCCCCTGGAGCCGGCTGCCGTCCGGTGGAGGGGCACGCCGACCCTCACAGGCCTTTGTCCGTCTTTGAAAGAAGGCCGTCTGTGGGAGGCCACCCAACACAGACAGGGAGGATTTCAGTTACTGTCCCTGCAAGTCTCCGGGCAGATGGGCAGCATTCAGGGAACACAAAAGAGACACTCTCTGTTCCCAAATAAAAAGCAAGCCATTTCAAAGGGCTGCTTCAGCGTATCTGCCCCATTCAACTGGGCTCCTCCCCTCCTCCTGCCCACCTGCCTGTCTGGGTCCCACCACACAACGGAGACACCACTGTGACCCGAAAGCACAGCGTCTGGTTTCAGCTTCCCCAGCGACACGCGTGCCGGCAGAGGCTCCGAGGCTGCCACCAGGGGCACCACCAGCAGTGGCCACAGCCTTTTCTTTAGAACCACCGGCTTAAAAAAATGCGTGTGAAGCAATTACACCTCCAGATACAGTAGACGAAACCTTATCTCACGTTTACGTGCCCAATAACCACACGGCTTACCCTACCAGGATCAAACCTTTTATTATTACTTGTCAAATTCTAAGGAAAAGTCTGTGGAAGTGTATTCCGGCCTCGCCTCAGTGGGTCTGGATGACCCCAGGACAGCGTGGGAGCCTCCGAGGTTTAAAGGAACGCACAGGACTTGTTTCCAAGGCACAGCACCCAGTTCTGGCTTCTCCACCCTCATGCAGTCAGGGTGGCGTGGGGGTTCCCAACCCCACGGTCCAGCCATGGGAAGGCAATTCTCCCACCTGGTGCAGGGCCCTTCCTGGCTGAGCAAAGGTCTTTTCGGATAAACTCCAAGTTCAAGCCACACACGGACAGGTGGGAATTCAGCCCCATACCAAGGAGCAGCGCAGGCCCGGTTACCCAGAAGCTGTGTGTGCAGAGTGCAGGCATGTCTCTGAGCCTCACCGAGCCCAGGGCCCAGCGAGGTTCAACTCAGGCTGTATGGGGTCCCAGCCAGCAGGCACTCCAGGCCTGAAGCATCACAACGTGTGAGATGGGAAGAGCTTTCCAGAACAATCCCACGTCTTCAGAGCCGAGGGGGGACCAGCAGCACTTACGACCTGGCTTCCTCCAGGTGCAGTTGTAATGAGGCTGCGTCTCGCAGAGGCACCTGGGCCCACAACGGGAAGAGGCCCCCACTGCCTGCTTCTAGCCTCCCCTGCAGCCTCTGAGACCATTCACGTCCCGGGGAGTTCCCACAGCCCTCCTGGGCTCCCCACCCACCACTCCTGCAGGTGATTCCCACTGCGACCAGCACCCCATCCTCCCAGGCCCGTTCCTTCTTCCCGTGAACAGACACTGGCGCCCCAGCTCATCACCAAGAAGGCTGCAGCCTCGCCACACAGAAGCCAAGTCCAGGTGATGGAGAGCTCAGAGAGGGGCAGGGCTCAGGGCCCCCTCCGCCCTGTCCTCTGCAGACCCAGAGAGTGAGCCAGTTGGCTCTGGAGCAGTGTAGCCTGTCACCCAGCTGTGTGACCACTAGTGGGCGACTCAGTCTCACAATGGGACAGGGAAGACAAGGTGTGTGCAGTGGCCTCCAGTCTCTCTCCTCCACAATTCCAGGGCCCATTGCGGGGAAACCTGCCCGGCTTCCCTGAGGCAAGAACAGATACCAAGGACACACAGACATTTCAGAGGCTCCTGGGTGTGGGCTGCCCCAGGCACAGGTGTCTCACTTTTCAGGGAGGAGCAGACAAGCGGGGCTAAACCACAGCTCCAGGCTAAAGGGTTTTCAGGAACAGCGGGACTTTGTGTAGCGAGTCCTTAGAAGTGACAGCCTGAGACAGATCTACACAACTGCCTAGTGACACTGGCTACTCCCAACAGCAGACCTTTTGTTTGTCAAGTCACCTTCTTTTTTTCTGAGTACATTAATGAAAGCAAGGGGCAGTGCAAGGACGTGCTTAGGAGAGAAACTGGGAAGTCAGACAAAAGGGGCCTTGGGGACAGGGTCCGGGGGTCAGGGGGAATGCGCTGCCACTGCCCACTGCTCCCCTGGCTACAAGTCCCATGGGGTCCCTTAGACTTTAGGAGGTGCACGTCTGAGGGAAGAAAGGTGTGGGTGTGCTCCCGGGAGGGAGAGCTCAAGCCACCTTCTCAGTTATTTTCAAAATCTTGAAAACGTCAGCGAAGAGCTCAAGTTCAATGCACTCTAGGAAAATGAAGGTCCTAGCTGGGCCCAGAGGCCCTGCCCAGCTGGGAGGAGCCCTCCTGCCTCTCTGGGGCCTTGTGCTCCTCTAAGCAAATGAGGGGCCAGTGAGGAGGCGATGGTGGGAGGACAGCCGGGAGCAGACGCTCATCTAGCTCAGCGCCCACCTGCCACTCCAGGGCACTCAACCAGGGAGCAGAGCCTGTACTACAACCACCCACTTTTTAGGAGCCCCGTTGGTGCAGACACTAGGAGGGCGGCGGGTGGGGAAAGCTGCTGGACACTCGAGTCCAAGGTGTGGGTGCCCTGGGAGGCTGGCTGATCGGGACCAGCAGTGAGCAGGACCACTTAGACGTGCTGAAGAGAAAACCACAGACACCCGTAATACTTTCAACAGCAGAGACTAAAAAAAGAGGGAGAACCACAGGCCCCAGGCGGCTCACTGTGCGGGAAGCCCACGCACCAAACCTTACACCCAACAGCGCAGTGCAGCCTCGCAGGGCGCAGCTTTAATCGTCTGCCCCTCCTGATCCACACCAGGGGGTCACTGCCCGAGAGGCCCCTGCCTTCCCCTAGGGAAGGTGTCCTTCATTCTGTATGCCCCTCGGGGAGACCTTCTGGTTCCCAAACGGGGTGCTCCCGGTCCCGGAGGCACTTCATAAAGCCAATCAGATCTTCACAGTTACTGTGTGGAACTTCGTGTGTTAACAGACTGGACGGAGGGGCGCCGGGGAGCACAGCGCGGGGGCAGAGGGTGAGGACCCTTCTTCCCAACACATCCCCAATGCGGAAATGAGGCGCAAAGGGGCCTGCGGCTGGTCAGTCGCACGGGGACACAGGGTTAGAGTTAACGACTCCTCTGCTGAGGAACTGGAGGGTGGTGTCCTCACGAGGGGGAGCCACCGCCACGTTCCGCGTCTCCTTGGCCACAGGCCCTTCCTTGCCGCACGTCCCTGGGAACGTGACCCTCTGACTCGGGCTTGTGCTGACAATGTGCATCCCTATCAAGTCCCAGGGGGACCCTCCGTCAGCTGGCAGCTTGGCTCTTGGGACCTCTGCCTAGGTCCCCACAGACCCTCCCTTCTCGCCCTGCCCCTGCTTCCCAAGGCCTGTGGGCCACAGCTGTCTGTAACTTTTAGCCGTACCTGCCTCCCGTCTCAGGCCTCGTTTTTCCGGCCTGGACTTGGACAGTGTCCAGCCCTTTTCAGATAGCCTTATTTGGCTAGTGGTTAAGTTAATCACGCCACTCGGTATGGATGTGATGTTTCACTTTCAGAAGTAACCCTCCAAGTTCCAGGGACAATTTTCAAGACTCCTTACCTGCTGGTTCAACGAAGGAGTAGTTTGCAATATTTTAATCATAGTTTACAATTTTTGTATTCCAGGAACTAAACTGAACAAAAATAAAAACATGCAAAAAATAGGTGATAAATGTCTTACCAGAGCTACCTGCATTTTAATTGATATATCTGTTTCTGTAACCAAATAACAAGTGAGAACTTAACTAAAAACTCTCTGCATTATTGAAATGCTTGTTTGTTCTCAAAGGAAAGACTTCAAAAAACAAACAAACCCTGTAAGGAGCTCTCTGCCTCAGCTGTGACCAGTGCAGAACACGAGGGACTTAAAACATTAGATCAGAGAACAAACCCTTTAGAATCAAAAGGTCCCAGCACCCTGAGTTAAGATGAGAAAGCACCTGGAAGACAATCGTTCACATTATGCACAAAGACTCTATCGAGGCTACTTTCAAGTTTCTGGGTGAATCGGTTTAGACCTGAGAACATCACAACAGCCATTGGCCCGTCTTGCCCCTGGAACCTAAGGGGGAACAGAACCGCAGGTGAGCGCGGCACCTGCTGGGGCCCGGCCCCGCCTCCGAGCACTTTTCACTCCTTTCAACGCGGGGCCAGCTCGGCTGCGGGACGGAGGCTGCACCCCGCCGGCCACCACCACGCGCCATCGGGGCAGAGGAACTCGGGGCATCAAGACCACAGAGCGGAACCTTCAACCACAGACGCGGGACGGCGCGGGTTCCTGGACGGCAGGTGCCCGAGGCTGCGGCTCTGTGAACACGGAGCCTCCCCGAGAAAGGCTGGGAAGGTCTTTTCCCGCGTCTACACCACAGTGTTTGGGTGCCCAAGTGGGGGGCTCACTCTGAGTATCCATGTGGGCAGCCCCCCAAACCAGGAGGATGCAGCAGCATTTAAAGGGAAAGCGCTGGGGGCCGACCTGCGGACGCCCCCAGAACGGGGATCCTCGGCCGCGAGGCGGCGCCTGAGGGGGTCTGAGTCCGGAAACACGAGGACCAAGGCCTGGGGGTCGAGGAAGCGCTCGGACCCCAAACCAGGCGCTAGGAGCTGGGAGACACGGGAGGCCGCCGGTCCCCACCCGCGGGGTGAGGGCTGGGGAGGAGGTCCGGTCTTCCTCGCAGGAAGGGTCCTACGGGCCCCCGGGGGGCCGCGCGCACAGGCCCGCGGGGAAGGGCTTGGGCGGCCCCCCGAGCCCGGGGCGAGGACCCCGGCCGCAGGGGCCGGGCCGGCCGGGCCGCCTCACCTCGCACGTCCCCGGCCAGAGCCCGCCAGGTGGGCGCGTAGCCGATGCAGTGGCCGCACCACGACGAGTAGAACTGCAGCAGCCACGCGGCCGAGCTGTTGGCCGTGGCCGCGCGCACGCTGCCGCTGTCCAGCACCCACACGGCGTCCTCGCCCGCGCGGTACAGCGCCGCGCCGCCCGAGCCCGGCCCCGCCGCCGCCGCCGCCAGCAGGACGAGCAGCGGGGGCAGCCGCGCGGGCCGCGCCGAAGGCGGACGCCGGGCTCGGGCCGCCGTCCCCACCGGGGCTCCCGGGCTGCGTGCCCCGGCCGCCGCCCCGGCCGCCGCCATGTTTGAAGTGCCTCGGCGCGCCTGACCTTTCACCCTGGCAACCGCCGTCACGTGAGCAAGGCCCGCCTCCGAACACCAGGCCGCGCCTTAAGCCCCGCCTCCCAGGCGCCCCTCAAGGCCACGCCCCCCGCCGCCCTGGCCTCCTCCGCTGGGGTAGAGATTCGCGAGATTCAGCAAACGAAAATTCAGGACTCCCAGTTTTGTGAAATTTTTAAAAAATATTTATTTTTAAAAAATATTTTATTTTTTTAAATATGTTTTTATTGATTTCAGACAGAGAGATGGAAACATCAACGATCGGCTGCCTCCTGCATGCCCCCTACTGGGGATTGAGGCCGCACCCCTGGCCTGTGCCTTGATGGATAGAACTGTGACGTCCTGGTTCATAGTGTTAACATAAAAACCTTCAAACCTGTAAAGAGTTTTTGTGAGTTTATTTGAGCCAAACTGTTGACAATTGCGGGGCAGCGGAATCTCAACGTACTGGGATAATGCTCCGGCGAATGGCAGTTTTTCACCCTGTTTTATACATTACAATCAAAGGAAGTGGGTTACATGAAATCCATTGGTGACAGATTGGGGAGGTGGGAGAAAGCAAAGTGGGGGAAATCTCTGGGACTGGATAAAGAGTGAAAGGATAGGCACATATTTCTTTTACCCTGGTGGGTGCAGGATAGTTTACAGTCAACAATTAACCTGGTAACAATAACAATGACCGAATTATGGACTCTATCCAGGCACCCAGGCACTTTTGGTTTTGCCCTGAGGGGTCCGGAAAAAGGGAAGTTACCAGTTACCCTGACATTTCACAGGCCTGTTATCTTAGATGCAAAAAAAACAATAGGCTCAGTTAAGGTCAAAATTGACCTTTGTCAGGGAAGATACTGGCCTAGGACATGACTACCACTATAAACTGCTTCTAGTTAAAGTTTTAATTTCAGACCATCCTCTGTGGTTACTTCAGGTGTTTGAGTTTGCAAAACTGCCACGCAGGCCTCCCCTGAGCTAGTCAGGCTAGCATGTGGCCTTTTTTCATCCACAATAGGTTGACACTCAACCACTGAGCCACACTAGCCAGGCCAGTTATGTGGATTTTAGATAAACAGCGCATCACTTTAAGTTACATGGAACTGGGCGTCCTGTGTTTTATCTGGTGGTCCTATCTGGGCTTTAGAGGGTCTGCCACCCTGACCTTGACATTTAAATAGAGAATTTAACTCTTAGAATGCCTTTCTTCACTCACATTTACTGGGCTTCTGCTCCCTGCTGAGCCCTGGAGACAAAGTGGAGCCACTTGGTGTGCGTTCCAGGTGAGATGGAGGTAAGTGCTCTAAAAAGCAGTAAAGCAGGCTGGGGGAGGGGGGCTGTGGGGGAGGCCTCTCAGAGGAGGTAGGAAAAGAGGCCAGCAGCCCAGGCAGAGGAACTGTATGTGCAAAGGCCCTGAGGTAGTAGGAACATTAGAAGAGCAGCAAGGAGGCCAGTGTGGCTGGAGCAGAGGGAGCCAGGGGGAGGAGAGAGAACTGGGGAAGCAGCTGAGGCAGGACCACCCTGAAGCTCCCTAGGCAGAGGTTGGATTAGGGCCTTGACTCTGAGTGTGATGGTGCTCATGGAGGGTGTTGAGCTGGAAGGTAGTTCTGGCTGCCAGGTGAGAACAAGAGGGGCATCAGGAGACCTGTGAGGGCCGTCACAGCCCTCCAAGAGGTGGGGTTCGGTGCTGGCGAGGAGGGTCAGACTTTGGGGAAGTTTGGAAGATAGGACATGTGGTGAATCAAGTCAGGATTGAGAGACAAAGGGTTACACCGCCTGCAGGACTTTTGGCCGATTGGTCTTGGCTGAGATGAAAGACGGTGGGGGAGGGGAGGGTGGGAGAGCAATTTTGGGGGTCAGAGTGGAAATCAAGAGTTTGTTTTGGATTTGTGACACCTTCTCAAGATCTGAGGGAGGTGCCAGGCCACAGGTTGGCTATGAGTCTGGAGCTCAGAGGGTACTGGTAAGTTGGGCTGGTTGGGGTCCCCACACACAGGGAGCCCCGGGGCAGGGCCAGGTTGCCAGGTGTGTGTGTGTGTGTGTGTGTATGAGAGAGAGACTGAGAGAGATCGAGATCTTGTCCTGCCCCCAAGCCTGCGATCCAAGTTTTGCAAACACCACTGGCCTTTTCCCAGCTGTGCTCACGGGGCACGAGGAAGGGCCTTTGATGGGGGCAAAGTACTTATGCCAAGGAGTTTGGTGTTCGATGGTACAGTGTGGGCAGGTTGGGCCGAGGACCACGTGGACAGATGTGGGACTGGCGGGCATTGTTTGGGACCTCAGAGCTGCCTGGGAGCCAGTGTGGACCAGGACAGACTAGCTGGGCCTGGTTTTGCTTGGGCACCTGCCAGACAGCCTGTCCCTCGCTGCTGCAGGACCTGGCCCACGGGGACCCGGCTCCCTCCGGGAGGCCAGCATGCTCAGGGAGCCAGACCCCTGGACACAGGAAGTCACCAGGTAAGTGGATGCCTAGTGTGTGTGGCACACCCCTCTGGAAGCGGCTGTGGCCTTCACTGGGTTTATGCGAGAGGCTGTGAGGGCTGTGCAGGTGAGAAATGAAAGCGCCTCATAAGCTGGTCACATGACCTGGGACTTAGAGCCCCGAAGGTATTTTGTGGAGGAGGGACCATTACGGGGAGAAGCTGAGAGAGACAGATGACGGGAAAATTAAATGTGGGGTTTAACGGAGAAATAATCATTTTCTATGAAAGATAATGACTTCTCTGGAGGCAGGTATCAAGATTTATTGGCCCAAGAGGTTCCTGGGGAGCATAGCCAGGCGAGCATGCTGAGGCCTGGACAGGAGGAATCCTGATAGTGAAGGGTCAATACATCTGGCTGCCACGCCCTCTGCCCGTGTGTCACGTGGCCGGGATTAAACCTTCTCCCACCTCCGGGAACACAGTCCTCCAGCCAGTCATGTTAAAGCCGCCTCCCCGGACCCCGCTGTCCTCGGAGGGGGGCCAGTGTTCTCACGAGTCCCCTCGAGCAGCCCCCCTTCAAGGGCACAGGCCACAGGCCGAGACACGGCGGGGCTGCCAGCCACACAAGGAGGTCACCGCAGGGGCCCTGGTTCCAGCAGTGAGCAGGGCCACGGCCATGACAGCGGCCACCGGACGGGAGACTGGGGACTGGAGACAGACCTTCCACGTGGGAGATTTATTGCTGTGCCAAATGCATGTGTGTAAAATACATAATTCCTCTCACACGGCCTCATAAATCCAAAAGGGTCAGCCACACATAGAAAAAAAATAAAAAATTACAAACTAATTTGTTCAGAAAACTAGAAGGGAATCAATACAAAAACTGTAGCTCAAAATTTGGTTTGAAATTGTGTACGTAGAGAAGGAACACATCTCCCCTGGACCCAAATGTCTCCTTTGTGGTGGCTCCACGGTGGGCCTGGGACAGCCGGTGCCATGTCAACATGGATGGTCTTAGCTGGTGCCTTCGTTTGTGGGGTGGCACAGGACCAAGGTCAGCCTGGGCCTGAGCGGCCACCCAGGGGCCTGGGGAAGGCCCTGCAGTGTTCTCAGGGGTCTCGGGCCCCTCACCAGACCTGCAGGTGGGGGGCACAGGCAGCACCTCGGGTTTTGCCAGGCCAGCTATGGATGGATGGATGATGGATAGATGATGGATAACACATAGATGACTGGTAGGTGGATGAATGACAGAGGATAGATAATAGATGATAAATGATGGATGGTACAGATGAATTCCCTGGAGCACTAGCTTAGAGGTGCCCTCGCTGGAGGGAATACTGGCCAGCGTTCTGGCTGTACTGGGGAAGATGGGGCTCAGGCCCCTGTGGCCCAGATGCAAGATTCTGGGACCGGCAGACAGGACATAAGTGTCTGACGTCGTCGTCTGAATTGGCGCGAGGGTCCCGTGGCTTCCTCAGGACGGGCTGTGGCAAGAGCACTGCTCTGGGTGAGTGGGGGGCGGGTGGCAGGGTCTTGTGTGGTGGCTCCTATGGGGAGGGGTCGCTGCTGCGGTGGCCTGTCCTGCAGGTCCGTGAAGGCAGCGGCTCTGGGGCTGTTCCTGTGTCCACTGCTGAGCCCCGTCCCCGAGGCCTCCGCGCGGCAGGTCTGGATCCTCCTCCCAGCGCATCTCCTCTGACTTCTTCCCCACGGGACCCTCTGGTCAATTTCCTGCACAGAGCCGCCGACACCTTTGACAAGGGTCCACTGGGGCCATGGAGAGCACCTTGGTAATGGACACACCAGGAAATGGGCCCTCCTTCCTTCTAGGAGGAGCCTGGGAACATTCAGGGAAGCCTTGACCCCCACTCCCCAGGGGGTGCCAGGCCGCAGTGAAGGGACCTTGGACTCTCGAGTGGCCAGTTCCTCTAATCTGTGCAACGTGCACAGGAGCTGCGCACGCCAGTCATCCAGCCACAGTGACTGCTGGACGCGGTGAAGGCCCGGGCAGGAGCTGGGCCCTGCAGGTGCCAGGCAGCCCTGCCCCGCCGTCAACAGCGTCGGCAGCCCCTCAGCCACAGGAGCCCTGGCCTCAGAAGTCTCACTGGCACAAACTCTCCACTCATTTCCTGGCAAAGCTGGAGGCCTCAGCCCAGTGCTTCCCCCAAAGCCTCTCTTCTCTCGGCCTTCGCTGATGACGCAGTCCTGGCACGTGGTCACCTCAGCCAGGCGATGTGTTTGTGCCCTGGACCTCTTCCCCTCTCAGCTCCTTAGGACGGTTCTCCCCAGAGTCCAGGACCTTCCGTGGCCGGCCTGACGCCCCACAGCCTTCTAGCTCCCGTCTCTCCATCTCTCTGGTCTGGGTCGTCTTTGAGAGCCAATGGAAATGCTGGGCCTGGCGCCCAAACACGCACACAGAGCCCCGTTTCAGCTGGCCAAGCAGCCAACGTCCAGTCTCAGGCCCACATCCGATGACCATCTACATGCCTGCTTATGCTAGGGAGTCCAGGCTTCCTGAGGCTCTAGCACACGCACACGCACACGCACACGCAAGCACAGGCACACATGATCACACACAATCACACAATGATTCATGGATGTCTCTGTAGGCCACCTACTCTTTCCTGAGGCCTGTCTTTCCAGGACTGCCCAGCGGCTGCCCCATGAGGCCTGGGACACGGCCGGCACCTGCCAGCTCTCCTGTCCCTGGGCTGCCCGGTGGGGCCAGCTCCGAGAGCACAGCCAGCGTGTCGCACAGGATCCTTCTGCTGAGCTGGGTGGAGACCAGATCCACCACCTCTGCCCTGCCCCCACCGGGGCCCACGCAGGGGCCCCCGTCCAAAGCAGGAGCTGACTCTCCCTGCCAGGGGCCAGCCAGCCCTGTGTGGCCAGCCGTCAACAGTGCTGGCAGGCCCTCTCCAGCCTCACAGGCCTCTCCGGACAGTGTTGGGGGCTGCACAGACTGCCATGGGGGCCCGACCAGGGCATTGCCCGCCCCCTCACACCAGGGGGACCTGAGCCAGCCGACAGGTTCAGACCACTGGTCCCCCACAACCTGGTTCCTCCCAGTAGAATGTGATTCGCCCAGTTGGTCCCCGAGGCTCCTGCCCTGTGCACCTGCCGCCAGGCAGAGGCTGGCCTCCTGGGGCCCCAGGGACGGGGCCTCAGACAAGGAGGGTAACTCCCAGGTGCTGGTGGAGGCGTCTTCGGGTGGGGAAGGGAAGTCCTCGGAGGGGGGGCTGGGGGTGGCCCCACTGCCTGCTGGGAGGGCGGGAGGCAGAGGAGCTGCCCTGTGTGTGGAGGACGGGAGGTCGGCACTGCCGTAGGACAGCACCTCGTCCACCGGGGACAGGATCTCAGGCAGGACACTGCCCTCCAGAGCGGGGCTGGCCTCCCCCGGGACAGCGGGGGCTCCACTGCCCACGTGCCCAGGTGCCCGGCTCTCAGCCCTCAGGGCTGCCAGCACCCTGGGGGTTGCTGGAGGAGCCCGTGGGGGATTCCTGTCAATCTGTGGGCTCAGGTCAGCCTCCCGAGGCCCCTCTGGGCAGTCGGTGGAGGCCTGCAGAGGCCCCGTCTCTCCTTCTTGGCTGACACCGGCCCCTTTGGACCCCGAGGACCCCGAGGGAAAGGGAAGGGACAGGGCTGCGTGGCTGCAGGAAGGGGCACGGGGAAGGCATGCAGTGCAGGCAGCCTCAGGGCATGGCCAGCTGGCCTTCCCTGCATCTAATTCACTGGTCAGGCTCCCACCAGTTCCAGAAGCTTCCTGGCCCCCACCAGGGCCTGGGGAGAGAAGTGCCATGCTGGGTGCCCCTCCAACTTCCAGGTTGGAGGAGCCTCCAGCAGGGAAGGGCCGCCCTGCAGCTGGCTGGGCACCCGTGCCAGGCTCCAGTGGGCTCTCCTCATCCCAGACCTCGCTGGACGCCTCCGACAGCTCTGATCCGGACCCGGGCGAGGGGAGGTCGGGGCGAAGCTGTGGCTGGCCCGCCCGCAGGAGGCCTGGCCCTGACGCAGTGGGGGAGCCCCGCAGGGGACGGGCCCCACAGGCTGCCTGTCCTCCACCCCCGTGCAGCCCCCTGGAGGCTCCAACAGAGGACTCCCCGGATGAGCCCAGGACTGCGTCCGGGGTGTCCCCGGCCTCCCAGTCTGACAAGGAGGCAGAACTATCTGAGAGCTGGACCAGAATGGCGGACACTTTCTGGAACTCCTGGAGGGAGGGACAGGACAGGCTGCTCACGGAGGAGGGGGTGCGGGATCCCACTGATGACCCCGAGCAGGTCCCAGGAACAGACGCTGGCGGGGAGTCCAGGGCCGAGGGGGCGGGGAGCTGGGGCGGGGGGCTGCCCTGGCTCTGGGTGGGGGGCCTTGCCTCCTCAGCAGGAGCTACGGAGAGAAGAGAGGGTGGGGATGTCACCCACAGTCTCCACTCTGCCTCCCCTGCCACGCCCCCAGCACCAGGAGCGGCAGCAGCACACACCCCACTGGGTGGGAGCCAGTGCAGGAGACCTCAGAGCCAGTGGGTCAGAACCGGAAAGCCCCGATAGAGGCAGAAGAAGTGTCCGGCGGCACCCGTGGGCGGGCCTATGACCCTAGCGGTGAGCTCAGCTTTACCCACCCCACAGGAAGTGAGTCACCTCGGCACGGACTGTCCTCAGGGGCTCGAAGCCGCAGCTGTCGTTAGAGACAGACTGGCTGCCTCTGCCTGTCCTGCCTTTTGAGAGTGGATGTTCCAACAGGGGGTCCACCTCCCGTCTTTTACCTGCCGATCGGGACCGCGATGGGAGGGGGAGGGGGTGGCCCCCAAGCCCGGTGGCAGGAGAGGCTGGCTGTGACTTAGAAGTAGCCTTGGGTGACCTTAAGTGGGAACTCGATGGTCCTGGTGCAAAGGCAGGGGACCCGGGCGGGGGGCATCACCTGGACAGGTGGTCAGCTGGGTGGCTTCCTGCCAGGAGTGGGGGTGGGGGTCCTCCTGCCAACAGGTCTCTGTTCTGAAAACACATGGTAGACAAGTCTCCAAGCACCTCCCAGCCTCCTCGGGGCTCAGGGTCTCTGCAGGGGGCCTTCGACTACCCCAATGGGAGGGGGGGAGGTTGCCCCCAGAGCACAAGGATCCCTGTCTTTAGGGGGTTCTGGCCTCAGTCCCCACTGCAACAGGGAGCTGGGGGGGACGTGCTCCCTGGAGGGGCCCCTCCTGCTGCCCCCACCACTGGCTCTGGGGCTGATTCACTGAGTAGCATCCTTATTTCAGAATCGGGAGTGTATGGGGTGGGCTGGGGGTGCCCAGGGCCCAGGCCAGTTGCGTGGGGCACCAGGAGTGAGTGAGGGTCCCCCAGCGAGAGCCCGGGGAGCAATGGCTTAACCACCTCCACACCTCGGGTCCCACCCCTGCCCGAGGGTCCCCTGGGCCCAGGTAGCCCCCGCAGACCCCACACCTCTGCTCCTCTGACCACTGGCCTTCCATTTCGGGGGCCTCCCTGCCAGGGCTGCTGGCAAAGCCCAGCTCCAGCTCTGCCCCGACTCGGCTTGCGCTGCCTTCAGCCACCTGCTGGAAACACGTCGGAGAAACGCCACATTCAGGGTGTGGCGCCTCCGCCCACACTGGTCCCCGTCCCTCAGCTGTGGGGGGAGCACCTGTGCTCTGGTGGCCACGGGAAGGAACAAGGACCACCTGCCCACTGAGGGCCCTGGAGACCCCACGCTCCAGGCACCCTCCTCCCAGTGGGCTCCAATGGACCCAACAGACAGGCCACCGGACAAAGTCTGTCCTGTCGACTCCTTCACCTGATGGACGAGGTCATCCCCCCAAAAGCCACATGGCAGGGTCGACAAAGCAAGGCCGGGCCCCACTCACGCTGGCTTCCCGGGGGCTGCAGGGCCCCCCTTGTCCCCGGGAGCTCCGTGCATGGCTTTCCCTCAGAGCCCAGGTCTCCGCTGTGGACGAGGGGCTGGGGTTGGGCTGGGGGTCTCCTGTGAGGCAAAGAGACCATCAGTGCTGACGGCGGGAGCACAGGACAGAGACACGTGTCCAGGGACTCTGAGGCCACGTGAAACCTCCTAGAATGCCAAATAGTGCAGCCCTTGCTTATCTGGGCTCCCGTGAGTTCAGCACCCATGGCTGCTGCTCCTGAAAGTGGTTGTGGGAGAGCTGCTGATATGAGTGCCAGGAACCGTTTGAGAAGAAGGCGGGGCAAGGGCAGGCCTTGGCCATGCCCAGGTCAGCAGAGCGGGGACAGAGTGGGGACACGGGACCCACAGGAGGGACTCACGTCTGTCCATCATCGCCTTCCTAACCTTCCTTCCACCCTGGCCTGGCGGGTGTGGGACACCAAGGCACGGAGGTCCTAGGCCCCCAGCCTTAGGGAGGGAGCTATCTGGCTCAAGCCCAGGCCTTGGAACCTCTGCCAGCAGGATCACTGCCCTGCGGTCACGGCCCTCGGTGAAGGCCGAGGCATCGTGGGTCACCCAGAAGAACCCAGGGCTACCGTGACTCTGATGGGCGACACCCAGGCACAGTGTCCTGAGCAGAGACCAGCCGGCACCGGCCAGAGTGACTGTCTGTCCTCTGACTGCCGCGATCCCTCTCCCCCGCCCCCTGCCCCGTGGTTACCTTGGCCCATTTGGCTGCCGCTCTCCACCAGCCCTTCCTGGGCGTCCACCCAGCCATCGGCTGTGGACGTCTCCTCTCCCCAGGCTGGCCTTGGGGGCCACAGGTGGACGTCCGAAGCTGCAGTTTCTCTGGGGGCTGTCCCATCCTGCTTAGGGACAGGGCTGCAAAGCAGTGCAGAGGGTGTGACTGCCTGCCCAGGCCCCACTCTCCGCGGTGCCCAGCCGGCCACAACTCTCCACACGCGGAACTCGCAGCACGTCCGGGGCAGCTGGGGTCGGTGGCCAAGTGGCCAGTGCACAGGCAAGGAAAGATAGGCCCTGGCCCCTCCCCACTCAGCAGCCCCCATGCACAGAGCATTGTCCCCAGTGGGGTCACTGCTGGGGGGTGACAGGGCACGGGGCACAGTGCTGGGCGTGGTGGGGGAGACGCCCATCTGTTCCCTGGCACAGAGCACGTGCTCCATCAAGACCCCTGCGTGGAGAGTGACCGCTGGCATGTGGCGTGGCCCTGTGTGCCCAAGCTGGGCCCACTGAGCTCTGGGAGGCACCGTGGGTCGGAGGCCTGGACGCCATGCAGGCTTGGCACGCTGATGCCAGCACCAAGTGGCCCCCGTCGCAGCCGCAAGGAGGTGGCTGGCATCCCGACTCCTGGTTTAAGGGCAATGCCTGCCGGCAGGCCAGCTCCAGAACATTCTGCCATTCTCTGCGGGCAGCCTGGGGTTACTTACGCTCCCTGTCTTCCACGCACCTGCTACAGCTGCTCCTCCCCCAGGTCCCCCTGAGCATCTCCTAGGATCACACTCACATTGGGTGCGGACAGGGCTGGGGTCCCTGGGCCATCCTCTGCCCGCCCAGCCCTACAAGCAAGCCCGTGGCCCACGAGGGCAGTCAGGACCCAGGACTGGCGCGTGATGGTGACGTGCGTTTAGGTCAGTCCCAGTGAGTTTTATTTGGAAAGAGCTCCCGGAGGGAGGAGAGGGCGAGCACAGGGCCAGGGCTGCCCATGACGACTCACGGCGGGACTCTCGGGCTCTCGGGGCTCCTCCAGGGGCCGTGGGCGGAGGGGCTGCGGGGCCTGAGTGGTGTCGGGGAGCATGATGAGGCCTGCGCAGGCCCCACTGGCTGCTGGCTTGTCTCAGAGCCCCACTCCCAGGTGGCCTTGGCTTCGGGGCTGGAACCCTGGGAGAAACCACAGAGAGTGAGCCGGCGAGCACACCCCTGGTCCCTCTCCTCTTCGGAAAGTGGACGGCGTGCTCACCTGAGTAGGCACCTGGCTGACCCCGTGTGCCCCCCCTCTGACCCCGTGTGCCCCCCTCTGACCCCGTGTGCCCCCTCTGACCCCGTGTGCCCCCCTCTGACCCCGTGTGCCCCCCTCTGACCCCGTGTGCCCCCCCTCTGACCCCGTGTGCCCCCCTCTGACCCCGTGTGCCCCCCTCTGACCCCGTGTGCCCCTCCTCTGACCCCGTGTGCCCCCCTCTGACCCCGTGTGTCCCCCCTCTGACCCCGTGTGCCCCCCTCTGACCCCGTGTGCCCCCCCTCTGACCCCGTGTGCCCCCCTCTGACCCCGTGTGCCCCCTCTGACCCCGTGTGCCCCCCCTCTGACCCCGTGTGCCCCCCTCTGACCCCGTGTGCCCCCCTCTGACCCCGTGTGCCCCCCCTCTGACCCCGTGTGCCCCCCTCTGACCCCGTGTGCCCCCCCTCTGACCCCGTGTGCCCCCCTCTGACCCCATGTGCCCCCCTCTGACCCCATGTGTCCCCCCTCTGACCCCGTGCGCCCCCTCTGACCCCGTGTGCCCCCCTCTGACCCCATGTGCCTCCCTCTGACCCCATGTGTCCCCCCTCTGACCCTGTGCACCCCCTCTGACCCCGTGCGCCCCCCTCTGACCCCGTGTGTCCCCCCTCTGACCCCGTGCGCCCACCCTCACAGGAGCTTGAGCCCCGGTGCTAATGTGCAGACACCAGGCCAGAGCAGGACTGGCTGGGCCCACACCCTCGTCTGTGTCAGCCGCCCTGGGTGCCCCTCCTACAGGCTGGCCGGGGGCAGGCAGCACACCTGCCTGGTGGCCAGCCCACCGTGCACCTGCTAACCCACACCAGGTGCGTCATGGAGCCCAGCTCATTCCATCCTCCTGCAACATTCCCAGCTTACAGAGAACAGCCACCGCCCACCCACGTCCGCGGCCTCCTCTCCAAGGAGCCCCAGGCCACGCGCTTCCTCCGGCCTCAGGTCCTCTCCCACGACCACAGGGGTTTGGCTCCTCTTCCAGGGCCTGGCCAGGGCCACCTTGCCCAGGAGACCTCCTTGGGCCCCCCAGTAAGCAGCCGCCCCACCTGCCCTCCATCTGTACCCCCAGGGTTCCTGTCCTCCCTGGATGTTTTTACAAGGGACTTGCACATCCTGCAAAGCCCCTGGCGACAAGCACCTCCTGCCCACAACGGAGCCTCCAGCCCAGGGTGAGTGCCCACCTGCAGCAGCTGGGCCGTGGCCAGGAGCTCCTGCCGCAGGCGGGCCACGGCCCTCTGCACCGAGAGGACGTGCCGGTGGTGCCGCAGGAGCAGGGTCCTCTCCTGGCACGAGAGCAGGCGACTGCTGCCCGGGCGTCGGGTTTCCCTCTGAACAGGCAGAGGAGGAGAAGTCAGCCGTACCCCGACCCGGCACAAAGGCGCACGTGGAAAGGGAACCCCCGACAAACGGACTCGGGCACTGGTGGGGGCGCCCTTCGCCTCTCCCACGCCCTCCTGCTCCTCCTGTGCACTGGCTCCCTTGGGCTTTGCCAACATCAGGCTCCAGCAGGAAGCAGGAGGGAAGGGGGTGCTTGTCCCTGTGCCCCCCAAGGCTGGCTGCACCCCTGTTCTCCCCGTGCAGCTCTTCCTCTAGGTCTGGGCATGGCACCCACGTCTCAATTCGTCCCTTGGTTACATGGTCCCCATTGGCCTCGGACCCCGCTGTCTCCGAGAGCACACACCTCAGCAGAGAAGCCCTGCCCAGGCTTGGGTCCTGCACCCCCACCCTGGGAGGTGGTGCCCCAGGGGTCATGACCCCTGACCCCCCTGACCCCCATCTCCACCTGCAGCACAAGAATCCCGGTGTGGGGGCGGCCCCGGGCCCTCCAGCCAGGCCTCTCAGGTGGGAGACTGCAGTCAGCCCTTGGCAAGGCCTGTTCCGTGGGCCCCTCATTGCCATGTGATACCTGGACCCTTCTAAGCCCTCTCCATGGTTCCCGGGTCGAGCCGTGCCCTACAGATGGTGTGTCTTGCATTTTTCTGCCTGGGTCTCTTCCTGTCTCTCCCCCTCTCCGCCCCCGCCCCCCCACGAATTGCCTTGCACCTGCCCTCCACCTCCCCCGTCCAGACAGGCCATCGAGAGCAGAGATGAGAAGGCAGGCAGCCTGGGGTGTGGTGAAGGCTCGGGAATTCAGGAATGCTCCAGCTGTGGTCACATGACCACTTTGTGTTCACCAACTGCCCACGCCCAGGTCAGACGGCCTTACCTGCCCCTGCTCAAGGCTGCTGAGGCCCTGAGGCTGCTTCTCGGCCAAGACCAGCGCGGCCTCGCTGCCCTGGCTGCCTGGACACCTGGGTGATGGCAAGAAGGACACCCTCAAGCCTGGCACATGGATGTGAAAACCAGGCACGGCCAGCCCCGGCCAGCCAGGTGCACCTGCCCGCCCTCCCCCCGCCAACTCCCCACAGCAGGTCACAAGCAGGAGCAGCCGTGGGTGGGCTGCTGGGGAGCCTGGGGATGGCCCCAGCCAAACTCACTGTTCCCCACCCCCTCACGACCCCTTTTGTGTCTGAGATGAAGCACCCGGAGCCCCAGCCCAGCCCAGGGCCTGTGGGGAAGGGGTGGGTGTGGCACGGACGCCCACAGCCGGACCCTCGTACACGGCAGTGAGGTTCTCAGCTGGGAAACCTCTTTGGGGCCAATGTGGCAACATCGAGAAGCTGAAGAAGTGCGTTCTCACTGCGGGGTTCCCTTTAAGGAAGTGATGTCCTGGGTGAGCACTGCCTGTCGGAGGCCCGTTGTGGGGCTGGTGAACGAACTGGCTAGTTCTCTGCGCTGGGCGCCCTGGACGTGGTAGCGTTACCAAGGGACATGGACAAGTGTCCTGACTTTTAAGTGAACACTCGGGCCACAGTCTGTGCTGCTGACGGCTGATGCTGCTTAAGTAGCCACGTGCACACCTCCCTCAGCAACAGCCGGGAAGGCAGACGGGAAAGTAGGCAGAGGTCACCTCAGAGAGTGAACTGGGGGTGGTTTTGACACTGGAGCCGGGTGGCTAAGCGCATGCTCACCTTTGCCACTCCATCCAGGCTGGCTCCCAGCTCGTCTTCGCCTGCACGGCCTCCTCACGCAGGCGCAGCAGCTCTTCCTCCCGCGGGCTCCGCCCCAGCACCTGGGCAGGAAGCAGCAAGAGCTCCGGGACTGGCTCCCCTGTGGCGGGGCAGACTGAGCCGGAGGCCTCATCGCCGCCTGCCTAGCTTCCGGGCTGCTCCCAGACCGGCCTCTCCCAACGGGAATGGAGCCCAGCCCAAGGGAGCAGGCCAGCAGCTCCAGGAAGCCCACCTGGACGGAGCCCCAACTGAACCCCGAGGGCAGCTGGGGTCTCATCACCGTGGCCTGTGCCCAGCCCTGACCCAGTCCAGGCCCCTGTTTGTGCTCCAGGGGGTCTGAGAGCCCGGCCACCCACTCTGCAATGCCTGCTCTCACCCCCACCCTGAGTGGAAGGAAGGGGCCTGGGCGGATGTCAGCTGGAAGGGTGGGGGATGCCATGGCAGGGAGAGCCTCCCCCAAGCAAGGCCCCCCTGGAGAACCCTGGGTGCAGGCTCCAGAGAGGCAGCTGAGGGAGGATTGGGGTCTACCACTGGCTGCCAGTGCCTCCCCTGCACCCCTCTCCTATGCTCTCCCCCTGGGGTGTCTCCCTGTACCTGGTGAACAGGGTGGTCCCAAGGGTAGAGCCTGGCCAGGGGCAACTGGGATGGGGCGTGTCCTGGCTCCGGTTCCTGCAGGGGCGCTGAGGGCAGAGAGAAAGCGGCAGGGCTGGGCCCCGAGGGGCTCCAGGGCTGCTTCTACGGGAGGGCCCAAAGGTGGGATGTCGGCAACGTGATGCCCCATCCACACAGCTGCACGCCAGCCACGAGGCCATGCCAAAAGGAATCGCTGTCACTTTGACTGGCATGAAGTTCTGGTGTGTGAGCCCACTGACCGTGCAGAAACCCAGACCCAGGTAGAGGGGTTCGGGGTGCCTGGGCCCAGCTGCTCCACTTCCACAGACGGGGAGACAGAGGCCCAGAGAGAAAGAATGGCCCTTTTGAGGTCCAGCACCAGCAGGTGGGTAACAGCAGAGCCCACACTCCCAGCTGAGGCAGGTGTGGCCACGGATGCCACTCTCCGCCTTCGGTGCTGGGTGTGATGGGAAACGGACCCTGTGCTTCTAAGAAGGTCATACGAGGCCCTGGCCTCTGCCAGGAGAGCGTCAAGGGGATTGGAATGTGGATTTAATGTCCCACTGAGAAAAAACAAAAAAGTATGCATGCGGATGTATACATACAGACACACATGTTCCCACACACACGTTTACATGTTCCCCCCCACACACACACGAAAGAACAGTTTTCCAGACACATCAGGCAACACTGCACACTCATCCCTGAGAGACAAAAGCCAGGCAGGTGAGACCTCTGGTTGTCACAGCCACCTGCCCAAGAGGTTCTTGCTGCAGCTCGGGGAGGGGAAACTGAGGCAGAGCCAGCAGACACCTGGTAGAGAAGAGGAGCTGCGAGTCTGGAGAGACGGAGGCAGCCAGAGCTGGTGGGCTGAGCATCAGGAAGAAGAGAGGCCTGGAGACTGTGGCCTGTCCCCTCGTCCCGGAGCCATTGGTGGTGCCCGCGGGGAACCCTGGTGCCCGGGAATGAAGCACCGGAGGACCAGACGCCGAGGAGCATGTCCGTCCCCACCTGCCAGGCTCAGAGCCTCACGATTCTGGGTCTCGGGCAGAGTACACAAAAGCTAAAAGACATGGTCACCAGCGAACAGCGCCCTAAAATGTTAAAGGAGATCCTTCAAGCAGCAGGAAAATGATGCCAGAGAGGAAGTCAGCTCTCCAGTGAGGGATGGAGAGCAGTGGATAACGGTGCCCACCGAGCCCGCCTGCTGTCTTCCCCCAGTCACCCAGGCCCATGGGTGCCCAGCTTGCGCCCACGAGCAGGAGCAGTGGTGCCCGGGCCCAATCGTGGTTCTGGCATCAGATGAACTTAGTGTCAAGTCCCGGCTCCACCCTTCTTGTGTGGCCTCAGGCAATCCCTCCATCCCTCTGGGCCTCTCCAGGGTGTGCCTGACTCAGTTCCCTCGGGTCCACGCAGGGAGCATGGCTGAGCACGTGGAGAGGGCTGGTTCTGAGGACTCTCACCCGCATAGGCTGACTGGCCGGCCGGCCTCTCCCGTCCATCCTTGGGGCCCCATGAGGGCGCAGCAGCGTCTCTGCCCAGGGGCGGCTGGGACCTGCCAGGTGAGGAGGCGCTGGGGACTCCCTCCAGCAGCACCAGTACCTCGCCTGTCCGAGACCCCCCACCTCACCTTCCACGTTGGGCGGGCGCCACCGTCCTGGCCTTGGACGCACCTGGATCTGGCCGTCACAGCGCTCCAGGGGGGCTTCAGATCCGGGCCCGCCCACAGCCGCAGCCCCTCCAGCTCTGGTGCTGCTCCTGGCCTGGCCTGGGTCTTGCGCTTCTCCATCCGCCTCTGTGAGGACAGATGTGCGTGTGGAGGATTAAGGGCAACCTCCCAGCCAGTGGGCCTGGCCAGGTGCCTGGAGGGGGCTGGATGGGGGAAGGGTGGCAGGTGTCCAGCAGACACAGTCAGGCCAGGGACGGGCCTCCCACAGTGGTGGGGGTGTGGACAGCCAGGGTGGCTTTGGAAGGCTCCTGGGGAACGGCAGTCGCCCAGCAGGAAGAGGGGGAGAGAGAAAGGGAAATGGGCTAGGTGTGTCTGTGCTTGTGGGTCTGAGGGCATGTGCATGAATGCATGCACGCACACACACACGCACATATATACAGACACGTGCACACAGACACATGCACAGAGACACACCTGGTTGCTCTCCTGGGAACGCCTCCCTAAATGGCTGCATAAGAATATCCACCAACAGTCCCCAGACACAGAGAAGAGTCACCTCGGAGAAGGCTCGTCCCGTCCGACCAGATCATGACATCACCCTCCTGGTCCTCACCCTGCTGGCCCCAGGGGTGCTCTCTGTACCACCTCGACCACCAGCGCTGCCCGTCTGCTGGGGCTGAACATGCAGGCTCAGAGGGGCAGGCATGGGGCATAGCCAGGCTCACCGCCAGCCTGTGTTTAGAGAGCAGCTCATCGAGGGCCTTCTGGGTCTCCCAGACCTCCAGCTCCGCCCGCTGCCGCAGAAGGGCCAGGGCCTGCTCCTGCTTCTGCTGGTCCAGCTGCAGGGAGGGCCCAGCCTCAGGTCCCTGGCCCCAGCCTGCTCCCCCGCCCTCCCCCCACACTTTAACAAGAGGGCAAGGGCTGCCACCTCCGAGAACAGGAGGGGCCCCCAAAGGACCCCAGTCTTGGCAGGGACCCTCCCCCCAGTTCCCTGTGCCCTGGGTGTTCTGGGCCAGTCTGACTGTCAGCCTCTCCTTCCTTCCTCCCAGCCTCCCCCCGAAGGCTGCAGCTGTAAACCCTGCAGTTCCTCGCTTCAGAGCCTCTTCTGCTCAGCTTCCTGGGGGCAAAGGCTACGCCCCATCACCTCAAACAGAAAAGGCCTGAAGGGACACAGCGGGGGTGGGACACACCTTCAGGGCCTGGAGGAAGCTCAGGGACTTCTGCTGGAGGTCTGAGAAGTGCCTGCCAGGCTCCTGCTGACCTGCAAGCACAGGAGGGACAGCTGAGTGCCTGGGCCTCCACGTCCACTCAACCTCCGGCTCAGCCTCTCGCTCCGACCTGCAGGGAAGGGAGTCCAGCCCCTACCCCCACATCCAGGGAGGGTGGGAGAGGCCGCAGCCAGAGGAGGGGACAGACGCTGCTGCCTCCCCTCGACACCCAGGGGCTCGCTTGGCCTGACCCAGCCACGTTCCCCCACCCCCACCCCCACCCTGACCCTGCAGGGGTGACAGCATGGTGCCACCAGACAGGGCTCACTTGTCATGGGTTTGTGGGTGACCTGGACCAAACCACCAGCCCCCCAGAGCCTCCTTGGGGAGCAGACCACTGGCACAGCTCCTGGACCAAACCACCGGCAGGGGTCCCTGGGTCAGTCGCTGGGCTTCCTCCGGAGCACGAGCATGGAAACCGCCGCCTCCCGGGTGAGGAGTCCCGGAGGCAGCGGAGGCTGCTCCTCCTCCCCCCAGCCCTGCGGACACGGCCCTGGGGGCAGCCTGTGAGCTTCGTCCTCCCCCAGCCCCTGTCTCCTGTCCTGGGTCCTGGTGAGAGCTGGCAGGGGCTACGGAGGACTCGGCTTCCCTGGGGCCCGGGCCCTGGTCTGAGGACGGCAGAGCCTTCCTGGGACTCTCGGTCGAGCTCCTCAGTCATCGCTGGCGCTTGTGCCCAGAGGGGAGCATCCTTGCCCACCCTCTCCTTCCCGGGCGGAGCGGCTCTGCTCTTCTCGGTCAGAGCACGAGGTCGGAGAGCTGTGAGCAAGAGCTGATCCAGTTCGGGTGTTTCCACGGCAGCTGAGAAACTGAGGCACCAGCCTAGACGGGAAGCCGGGGCTCTGGCCACCTGGCGTGCGTGGAGCACTTGGGGCGATGCCTAGGGTCCCCCTCCTATCTGCACGAACCGGTCTCCTTGGGAACGAAGACACTTTCAGGAACTGGTTTGACATGTGTTCCGAGCCAGAGTTCCTCGAGAGGAAAATCCCCCGGCTTCTGTTGTGTCCCTGAGAGCTGAGTGAGAGAAGGTGCCGGTCCCTCACCCTGGCCGCTGCCCGGGCTCCCGCGGACCCTCCTCCAGGCCCTGGCCCTGCAGCCCGAGGAGAGGAGTTCCTGGTCACGTCTGGTCACACCAGCGTCCCTGAGCGGTCCCCAGGAAGCTCGGGGCTGTGACCTGGGAGAAAGCAAGCTGTCCCTGCCTGGCCTGGCCCTGGCCCTGGGTGGCCAAGCAGATGGCAGCCCCGAGACTTTCCGAGTCGCCCCACTGAGCAGAGGATGACCCTGCCTTACTCCCCAAGTCCCCTGGAGACGCTTGGTGAGGAGCTGGAGGCTGAGGATCCAGTGAGAGGTTTGGTAAGTGCCATTAGGATCGCTGGTATTAGTGATGGTGGTGGTGGTGGTGATGGTGACGAGGATGAGGCGTGCTCTCAGGTACGGAGTCGGGGGTCGGCCCCCAACCAGTGAGCAGCTGACGCCCGTCCCTGTCTGTCTGGGAGAGCCCTGTGTCTGAAGCCAGGGCTGTGCTGTCCCTCCTGGCGGCCACGGCCACAGCCACCGCGCTGCTCTGTGTGCACTGAAATCCACAGGAAATAAAGTGCGAAGTTCTTTAATGGCTAGAGAGCCCACCATTTAGACCATTTCCCTCATTCCAGAAGGTTCTGTCGGATGATGCCGTGTGAGGCGTTAGAAAGTAAGTTCTGTTGGGCAGCGCTGGCCGAGGCCTGTGAGTCCAGAAGGTTCTGTTGGACGGCGCTGCTTCCATTGGTAAATAAGGGAGCTGACCGACTCGGAGCTGGGTCTGAACCCGCTCTGCCACGGGCTGGTGGGAGATGAGCCACACAGACAGGTGCACAAGCAGGAGTTTGACGCCCACAGAGCAGGCAATGGCAGGTGAGTGACCCGCCGAGTGTTATCTGGGAGGCTCCCTGGAGGAGGTGTCTGACGGGAGCCCGGAGCAGGCCTCTGGGTTGTGTTCACCGCTGGTTCTGGCTACCTGAGCCCTGCCCTCAGCCACTCAGGCAGGAGCCACCCAGATTTCAAATGACTCCTGGGGCTGCCTGTGGCCCCAGGATAGAGACCCTGGCAGAGAATTCCAGGAGAGACGGGTGAGACCACGCCCAACTGCTCCCACCCCCAGAGAGGCAGGGCAGGGAGCGGCGCTGGTTGTGCTAGAAGCCCTGGCACCTGGCTGCCTAGGTCAGCCTGTGGACGCTGCCGGGCCCCGGCGACAGCTCAGCCCGCCCCGGCCAGACCTCAGAGGCTCAGGAGGCCGTTTTCAGGGAGGTGGGCAGCTCTGCCCTGTCCTTTCCCTGGAAGGCCCAGCAGGTGTGGGTGGGCCCCTGGAGCCCTGAGGCCCCCGTGGGCTGGGGAGGGGCAGCCTCCGCCCAGGTCCCTCCTTCCCTCTGCAGGCACCTGTGGAGGGGCAGCTCTGCCGAAAGGGCTGCCCGCGCCCGCTCTGCCCGTCCTCGCCCTGGCACCCACGCCCCCCACGGAATATTCCTCCAGGGAATGAGTCAGTGCGAACGCTCGCACTTCCAGACCCGATTTGTGTCTGCAGTTCAGGCGTTTTGTCCTTTCAGTGCCCGACGGCCCTCCCTGGGGGGTGTTGGGAGGCCCCTCTCTGCTCCTGGCTCTGGTCTCACACCCTCACCAGGCGGCGCTGCCCCACCCAGACACCACCCCACGTCCTGCCCCCACCACACGTGGCTGATACAAGCCCAGGGAGGCGGGGGCTGGGGTGCACGCCGGCTGCCTGTCCCTCGAAGCCAGTATCAGTCACAACAGAGCACAGAGAGGCGGCTGGGTCCCAAACCCTCCAAACACTTTAATACTAAAACATGGATGCTTTCCACTTAGAAAAGGGTCTCTACACGCGCAGGACCTCGCCGGAGCGGCAGGCCGTGGAGGGGGTCCCCGAAGGGCCTCCCCGGCCACCCAACCAGCCAGCCCAGGGCCTGTCCGGAGGCTCGCCCTTACCGCAGCTCTGCAGGGTCCAGGGCGTGACCAAGCCTGCCCCTCTGGCCGATGGTATCTCCTCCAGCCACAGGGAGCCACAGGTGGGGTCCGGCGGGGCTGGCACCTCGAGTGAGCTGGGGCACACAAACACGCATGTGAGCAGGTGGGGCAGGTGGGAGGCAGCTGGCAGGGCTGGGCTGGGAGCCCAGGCTCCCGGTGCCAGGAGGGCTCTCAGGTCTCACCGAGTCCAGGACAGGCCTGCGACCACAGGGCCAGGAGGGCGGAGTGAGCGGGTGGGCCTGCAGGTGCTGACGCCCCTGCTTGGTGGGGTCTCCTCTGAGAAGCAGTAACTGGGGCTCTGCTCTCAGCCCTGGGGGCCCAGCACCCCGCAGGAGTGCAGGCCTCTATGTCACCATGAGCACTGGGCCAGGATCCGAGTGCCCTTGGCCGCAGGCCACCGCTGCCCTGGGTGCTGAGCCTGTGCCTCCACGAGCAGCCTGTACTTCCTGGCACATGTCCACCAGCAAGTGGCTGAAGATGCCGGCTACACCCACCTGTGGCCATGGGGACGGGTGGGGCTTGGCCCCCTCCATCAGCCCTCGGGGCCCCGAGGCACAGGTGTTGGTGCTGCACCTGCCGTGTGGCAGCTGCTGTTCCGTATGACCTGTGCCCAGTCCCACCCATGGACGTGCAGGGAGGTGACATGGAAGGGGGTTCCAGAAAGAGCGAGCAGTCCTGGGGCTGAGCCCAGATGCTGAGGAGGCAACGGATGGGTCCAGTGGCTGATTCCCGGGTGACCTGGGGCTGCTGGAGGGGGCCCTCTGGGGGCGCAGGGCCATGAATGGGGCGGCAGGGGGGAGGGATGGGGCACTGCAGGGTCATCTCCAGGCTGCCTCTCGCTCCCTCCTCCCCATTCTGAACGTAGGGTGCTGGCTCCCCGAGCGGCTCCCCTCTGACGGTGGCAGGAAGGAGCGCAGCGGCTATGCAGCCAGGGCCTCCCTCACGCTCCAGGGCAGGGCGGCAGGCACTTCCCCCAGAGGAGTGGACGGTTCGCTCTGCGGGCCACACAGGCTCCATCTCTGTGGGGAGGACTCAAGCCTGCCCTTGGAGCACGAGAGCAGCCCTCCGATTGCCAGGTGCCAATAAAGCTTTATTTACAAGCACAGGCGTGGGCCGGGGGCTGTGGCTTGCTGACCCCTGGGATAGACTTCCTAGAGCAGTGGTCCCAAATTCAGTGTGCACCAGAGTCCCCGGAGGACTTGCAAAAGCACTGCCCACTGCCCACGCCAGCGGGTCAGATCCGGGAGGGCCGGTGGGCTAGTCAATGGGCTCCTGAGGCCAAGCCCTGGTCTGAATCTTGGCTTGCCCTCCCATGAGCCATGTGACCTGGGCAAATCCCTTCTTTCTGAGCCTCAGTTTTCCCATCTGTAAAATGGGGGTGAAAACACCTCCCCCGGAGGTGCTACATGGTGTGCGAGAAGTGCAGGGGCCTGAGCAGCCCCTTCCTTCAGAGATGCCAGATGGACGGCATCTCGCCACCGGCTGCCAGTGGCAGGCTGGGTGCCCCCCCACTGAGCGCTGTGGTCCCAGCTGGGAACAGAAGGGTGGAAGAGGTTGTCTCCTGTGGCCCAGGGGCCCCAAGGGTCCAGAGACGGGCCTCAGAGGGAAGCGGTGACCTTCAGCCCTGGGTGTGGGCAGCAGGAGCGGTAACCGGGGGCCTGGCCGTGGAAGCTGCATCCTGAAGGCTGGCTTAGAGGAGACAGCCGGCACTGTTCCTGAATGCTCCCGGGGCTGGCAAGCCCTGGGCTGTGACCCCACGCTCCAGCACGGGGCCACTGGGCAGACTAGCGAATGATTCTCACCTCTGCCTGTGGGACCTGGTCAGGGCTTCGGGGAGAGGGGCCCACGTGGGAAGGCTCTGAGACCTGGGACAGGCCCACGGGCCTTGCTGGCCATCTGCCTCAAGACACGCAGATGCAGGTGGCCTCCTTGGAGCCAGGCTTCCACACTAACCTCTCAGGACCCCCCCCCCCCCCCCCCCCCCCCCCGCTTCTGACTAGAGGGGAGCAGGTGTCCAGCCCAATGCTGCCCCCTTCTGGTAGGAATGTCCAATTCCACTGACCAGGCTCAGGCTGGGCCTGGGTAGGTAGGGAAGGGGGCAAGAGAAGACTCACCCCAAAGGACCAAACAGCCTCCCACTGGCGAGGCTAAGGGGGGCTTTAGGAAGGCAGGGTGGGTGGGGATTCCTGGGGTGACAGGCAGGGGAGGTGCACTAGGAGGGAAATGTCCCCAGAGGAGAGGAGAGGGGAGGGGAGGGGAGGGGAGGGGAGGGGAGGGGAGGGGAGGGGTTGAGGTGTTGTTGGGGGAATTGTGCCCCCATTTGAGGTAGATACATCCCCCCATTGCCAGGCTCTGAGACTGGCAGGGGGCATGCGACTCTGTTCAAGGTCAATAGCTAGAAGTACAGATCGGGGGTTTGCACAGCCCCACCTGGGGTGCCCTGGGTATCAGGACCCCGTCTCTCCAGAGACCTAACTGCCCGTCTGTAGTCTCCACTCCACGCTGCCCCAACCATAGTCCCACCTGCTGCTTAGCTCCGTGTTAGTCAGTTCTGAACCCTTCGAGGCCCCTAACGCCGGGTGCCAAGATGGCAGACCCTGTGGGGATGGGGCTGCTGGTGTCCTCCCATGGGCTCCTGGGGCTCTGGCTGATGCTGGTAAGAGGCAAGGCCAGCCCCCTGGAGGCCGCCTGCTGGCCTGTCCTCTCTGGAGTGCCCCTTGTCCTCAGCTCTGACCTGTCATGCGTGGGGTCCCAGAGGGCACATGGCTGCACACGGAGGGCACGTGTTGCTCACAGAGGGCATGTATTGCACATGGAGGGCACGTGGTTGCACATGGGGAAGGGGAGGCTAGAGACCACTGCCTCGGGCACTTCAGTCTCAGGACAGAGGGTGAGGGGGTGGGATGTGCCCAAGAACCTCCAGGCCACGCAGTGTGCCAGGGAGGAGGACTGGGCGGGACTGGGGATCACGAGGACACTGCTGGCCCCTGAGAAGGATGTAGGGGGCCTGCGCCCACTTTGGCGTCAGGAGATGCTGGGTGGTGGGGGGGAGCGATGGGCTGAAGGCACAGATCTTGGGGCTGCCAGGGGAGTCCTTAAGGGGGCTGAGCATGTGCCTGAACCCCAGACGATGAGAGGCCACAGTGCCCAGGAAGGTTACATTGGCAAGGAAGCAGCCCAGGCAGAGGGGGCGGTGGGAAGGACGCCCCTCCTGGTGTGGGGGAGTTGGGGCTGAGAGGGCTGGGGGCACACAGAGCAGGGACACGGCTACTGGGGGAGGATGGCCAGGCTCGGGGGGTGGATCCTGGGGTGAGGGTGGGGACTGCAGGAGGTCCCCAAAACCAGGCTCAGGCTGGACTGGCTGGATGGGAGGTGGGGCAGGCAGGGGCCCTGAGTACCCCAGCCTAGGCCGGTCAGTCTGCTACTGGACCCAGGGTCCCCTGTAAGGGGCCTGCATGACGTGGCTGCCAGAGAAGGCCGAGCCGCTGCTGGGGGTGGACGATACGGGAGGTGCAGGGCCTGTGGCCGGCTGGTCGTGAGGACTCAGACACGGATGTGGAACCGGATGCAGGTGCCCCTGCCTCAGTGTCCCCTGGGCAATCAGCCTGCCAAACACACCAGGGACACAGGAGAGTGTGGCCGACAGTGTCCCCTGGGCCAGGAGCCGTGCGGGGAGCAGGGGAGGGTGCATTGGGCTGCTCCGCACTCAGGCCCTGGGTCCGCCACAGAGGGGCAGGACCACTGCCTGCCCAGCCTCAGCGCTGCAGGTGCGTCAGGGGCTGTGTGGCCCCCCTGCCAGGCCTGGATGCAGCCCACGGCTCACAGCACGGCCGGACCCGAGGCTGCTTGTGGGCTTACCTCCCTGCCAAGGGGCCGAGGGCCTGGACGGAAGCCGTGTCTCTCGCCAGCCTCCGGTCCAGCTCCAAACATCCATCCTCCATGGATCCTTTGGAGACATGGGCACCCGGACGTCACTTCCCAGGTGTGGGCACCAGGGAGGAGGGGAGCGAGGCTGGTGGGGAGCGAGGGAGGTGGGAATGAGGAGGGAGGGGGAGAGGGGAGGGGGAGGGCGCCCGCCCCACAGCAGGAGGCTCCGGCAGTCTGTTTCAGTGCCCCCTTCTCCTTCTGGCCTGGCTTAGGGAACAGGGCGGGGAGGTGACAGGCACACAAGCCTCAGGACCAACCTCACCCCTCCTCCAGCCAGAGCCACGCACGGCAACAGTGCAGCTGACGGGGACCTATGTGCCCATCCCATTGCCAGGACGTCCCCTACACCACCTTCTCGGTGACAACAGCTGCGACATTGCCAACATATCCCCACTTGGGAGAAGAAACCGAGGGGCAGGGGAAAGGGGGGCTCCCTCGGCCGCCGACAGGGCTGCGGTCAGCATGGCCCACGGGCAGGCCTTAGCTGGGGCGTGTGGGGCTTACCGGAGGCGCGCGGGCTTACCTGGGGGCGAGTAGGCCAGGTGGCCCCCGGGGCTCACGCTCCTCCGCTGCTCCCAGCCAGGACTCCACAGCAGCGTCTCTCCGTCGGGCAAGCAGGCGGGAGAGAGAAGCAGCCTGGCACGCACGTCCGCCCAGCGCCAGGGAGACCCTCTGCCCGCGTCGGGCACCACGGTTCGGGGGCAGGCTGGCACGGCGGGCTTGGGGGCGCCAAGGCTCGGGGGCAGGCTGGCACCGCGGGTGCTGGGGCGTGAGGGCGGCAGGTTCGAGGGCAGGCCCTCCAGAGTGCCCGCTGCGTCCGCCCCAAGCAGCTTGGCGGTCAGGAGGTCGATGCGCTGCTTCAGGACGTTGGCCATGGTCTCCAGGGCCTGCAGCCGGGCCTGCTTGTAGCGGAAGTGCAGCGGGCCCCGCGTGCCCAGGCGCTCCGCCTCCTCGGGGCCCAGGTAGATGCACAGCCCCGGGCGCGGGGGGTGGGCAGTCAGGTCCTGGAGCTTTAGGGGACCCGAGGGGGAGCCAGCAGACGTCGGCAGGGGAGCGCCCACCCAGCCTTCCTGGGGGCCTCCTGTCTGCAGAGGCTCATGGTTCAAGGCTCGGTCCAGACACAGGCAGAAGCTGTGGGGACAGAGGTGCGAGGGTCAGGGAGGCCCAGCACGGCCTTCCTCTGCTGCCTGTACGCGTCCAGTGGCATGTGTGAAACATGTGTGTGTGAAACACGCATGTGCAGGCGTGAGTATGGCAGTGCTTCTGGGGCAGACCCGGGGGTGCTCACGGGGTCCGTGTTTGCTGGGGGCTGGTACGGAGCAGCCATATGCCCGCCGGCCACTGTTAGAGCGAGGACAGCCGGCGGCGGCTTCAGACGTGCCGCCAAAAACAGACAACAGGAGACAGAGGTAGATTGGCTGCTTCGAAGTGAAAAGCCTCCGCGCATCAAAGGACACAACCAACAGAGAGACGGCGGCCGAGGGCACGAGCGGAACTCAGAGGCCCTGTGGCCACAGGGTTAGGACCAGGCTGTAGAGAGAGCTCCTGCAGCTCAACAAGAAACCAGTAACTCCACCGAACACAGCCAAGGGCAGAGTGGTCCTTCCTCGGAGACGGAAGCCACCGACAAGCACATGCGAAGAAGCTCAGCGCCAAGGTCACCGGGAAACAAACAAAACCACGTGAGGCCCCACCTCACCCACAGGACGCCGCTGTGAACAAAACAAGGAAACGTCGCGAGGATGTGGAGACGGGAACCCTGGGCGCTGCCGGTGGAATGGACCGGGTGGGACAGATGAGGCGTGGCCGCTGTGGAGAACAGTGGCGGTTCCTCAGAAGGCCAGCGTGGGGCGACCCCGTGACCCAGCAGCCCCACGCTGGGTCCAGGCCACAGGCCTGAGTGCAGGGTCCGAGACGCACACCATGTTCCCAGTCCAGCTTCCACAGCAGCCAGAGGTGGACACACGCGTGTCCCCTGAAGAAAACCAAACCTGTCCACCTGCAGGGGAATGCCATGGAGCCTGGAGAAGGCAGGCAGTCCTGACCACGACACGCAGGGACAGACCCAGAAAACGTGCTCTGAGAGAGGAGCCTGAACACGGCCAATGCCCAGAACACATGAATGCGCAGGAGGGAGATGGGGTGCAGGGGAGGGTGGGCTAATGGGGTGTGGTTTCTCCTGGGCGATGGAAGGGTTTGGAACCAGCAGGCTCTGGTTGCACAGTGAAAGCGCTAAATGCACTGACTGTTCACGGGGAGTGGCGACCTTGATGTGGTATGAGGCTCCCTCATGAGGTGGCCAGGCTGTGCGGCCCAGGGCCCAGGAAGTGCTGCCCCCCTGATACCCACCTGCCCGGGGCCTCCTGGTCCCCCAGCACCATGCCGGAGGTCACCTTGCTCCACTGCTGCGTGGGTGACCCCCCACTCCCGGGCGCGTCCTGGCCCTGGAACAGGCGGATGCAGTCAGAGTCTCACCCAGACTCTGACAACCTGGCTCTGGGCTGAGCTGGCCCTGGCCCCGGGGCCTCACCCCTCCGTCTTTCCTCTTTAGGGGCTGGTACGGAGTCAACGGGATCCCTCCAGAGCCCGGTCACACCCGGGGGCAGACAGGCCCTGGGGCCCTGGGGGTGGAAGCCGTGGCTGAGCTGGTCCACACCCCTCCACAACCCGGTGCCTACCCTGAGCGGTGCTGAGTGTGGGACGAAGGTCACGATGCTGGGGGTCGTCTGGGAGACCAGGGGGAAGGCCTTGGTGGGGCCGGCCCTCCCCCGCACGGCCTCCCTCTGCTGCCTGTACACGTCCTGCAGCCGCTGGCTCCGCAGCTCCTGCGCCTGCGCGGCCGAGGCCTTCTCCTCCAGGACCTGCTGCTGGCGCGCCAGGGCCTTCTGGCGCATGAACTCCCGCAAGGACGCAGGGCTGTATGGGTGGCCCAGCGACCCCCGGGGCTTTGGGCAGGGCGGCGGCAGCCGAGCCTCCTTCTCCTGCCCAGGTGCCAGCTGAGAGGTGCTCTGGGCGGGCCTGGGCCAGGGGTGGGCTCTGCCCTGGACTGGGGCGCTGGCCCTTTTCACGAAGGAGGCGCTCCAGGGCCGCTGGGCGGGAGGGCTCCAGGGTCCTCGGGGAGAGGCCTCCCAGTCATTGCAGGGGGCCCTGGCCCTCTGCCCGGCCGAGGCACTCCGGGGCCTCTCAGGGGGGCTCCCAGGCCTCTGGAAGGTGGGGTCCCGTCCTTGGGGGAACCAGGTCCTCTGTGGAGAGGACTCCCTCCTGGTCGAGGCGCCCCAGTGCTGCTCAGTGGAGGCGCTCCTGGCACACTCTGAGGAGGAGCAGTGCACCCCCTTTGCCGGGCCCTGAGAGCTCCTGCGGGGGGCGGCCCGCACATCCGGGGCACTCCAGTGGCCCTGGGGCCTCCTCCCGGCCAGCTGCCGGCGCTCCTGCTCTCCCCTGCGGCGATGGTCCTGGGCCAGCTCCAGCCCCGCTTGGATTTGCCGGCGGAGGTCCTGCAGGACGGCCATGGCCGACTGGATGCTCCCGGCCTCGTTGCAGGACGCCAGGTTGGGCATGTGGGCAGACACCTGGGGGTCACTGCGGACGGCGGCTGGACGGAGTGTCCGGGGGTCAACAGGGTCTTCTGTGTCTCCTGCAAAGACAGGCAGTCACTGGGGGCGGACCTGCAGGGCTCAGAGGCACCCCACCCCCGCCCCGGGGAGTCCCCTGGTCTCTCTGCTCATCCCTGACTCACAGAAGCCCTGAGGGGCAGGTGCCACCTCAGGTGCTGTGAGGCTGTGCCTGGCACCTGGTGAGCACTGAGCACACGCTGCGGAACGGGTGTCTGGGAGGACCCCAGGTCGGCACTCGCCCTGCTCCCCTAAGTCAGGAAAGCCGAGACAGCCGTGCCCAGCCTTCCTGGAGCCAAAGGGGTGCCTTTCAGGGACGGAAACCCTGACCTCCGGCTTCTAAATAGGACGGTTTCCCCAAGTCCCCGTCTGGTGGCGAGTTTGCAGGGCATTGGCCCGTCACTGGGGGGCGCTGCTCTGGCACCGATGCCCCCTCCTTCCCGGCGGCATGGGGCCCACGCCCACCCAGATTCGGCAGTAGAGCAGGGGGAGCCCGCGCGCGCACGCGGAGGCACAAGGTACCTAATTCGGTGGTGGGGGCCGGCGCTCCTGAGGGGGCCTTGCTCTGGAGCCTGGGGAGGGCGGGAGGGGGCCCGAGCAGCCCCCGCACCAGGGCTTGTCCTTTCCTCCAGGCGTAAACACCAACCAACTCAGAATCTTAAACAGAAAACACACACAGAGGCTCCGAAAGCTGTCCCGGTGGGAGGGCAGCGGCTCCGTGCAGCCTGGGAGACCAGTTCACGTGACAGCAGGGGCGGGGACAGCAGTGGGCGGGACGTCCTGCCTCCTGGAAGGGCTGTTTCAACACTTGCTGCCTGGATTGGGGAAGGGGCGGGTCGCTGGGCAGGACTTCACGAGGGCACTGGTAGGAGCCTTCTGGGGCCTGGGCCACGGCGGGCAGAAGGCAAACGGAGCCAGTGTGCATGTGAGTGTGTGCAGGGGAGGTGGGGACAGGACCCTGGCCTCCTGGCTCAGCCCGCCTTCCTCTGCTGGCTCTCCCCGCACCCGCCCTGACACAGCCCACTGCACCCAGAGCCACACATTCCAGCCCTCCCTCCGGGGCCCTTGATGGTCCTCAAGTGCCCCCTCAGGACCTTGCTTGGCCACCTTGCTTGATACCTGGTCTCCCCGCGCCAGAGGAGGGGCCAGGTGAAGACAGAGGATGGCTAGGTAAGGAAGGAGGAGGGGTCCTGTGAGGATGGAGGAGGGACAACATGAACACGGGAGTGTGGCCTCGGGGTGTGGCCATGTGGTCATGGTTGTGATCGTATGATCATGGGTTGCAGTTGTGGATGAAACAAGGCCACATGCTAACCTGACTAGCTCAGCAAAGGCTGGTATGGCAGTTCTGCAAACTCTAAGACCTAAAGTAACCACAAAGGATGGTCTCAAATTAAACTTTTTAAAATAAAAAGCAGCCTTAGCTAGTTTTACTTGGTGGATAAAGCGTCAGCCTGTGGACTGAAGGGTCCTGGGTTAGATTCTGATCAAGGGCACATGCCTGGGTTGTGGGCCTGATTCCCAGTGGGGGGTGTGCAGGAGGCAGCCAATCAATGATTCTCTCATCATTGATGTTTCTCTCACTCTTCCTTCCTCTCTAAAATCAATAAAAGATCCTATCTAATAAAAGAGTAATATGCAAATTAACCATCATTCCTCTATACTCACCAGCCAGCCCACCAGCCACACCCATCAGCCAATCAGAGCAAGTATGCAAATTAACCCAACCAAGATGGCTGCAGCCATAGAGATCTGGAGGGAGGCTTGTGTTTCCCTGGCAATGGAGGAAGCCAAGCTTTCCACACACTGTGGTGGGCCCAGGCCTCCACTCAAGGGTATAAACTTTCAATTATAGAAGGTAAATAAATTCCAACAGAAATGGTGGCATTTCTGTTTTGTGCACTGAACTGGAAGAGCAGGAGGCTAGGGTTGCCCCGGGTAATGGAGGAAGCCAAGCTTCTGCAGCCCTGGCCGGCCTAGGCCTCCACTCCAGGCTACAAAGTTTCAATTATAGAAGATACATGAATTCCAACAGAAATGGCTGCCACCACTCAGCAAGCAGGAGGCTTGGCTCCGCTCCAGGCTACAAAGTTTCAATTGTAGAAGATCAATAAATTCCAGATACCAGGTCCTCCGCTTGGGTCGCCAGCGGGCGTGGCCGGCCTGCAAACCACCACAGGCCCCTCGCCCAGGCCACCCCACGCCCCAAGGGAATCCCCACCCTGATCCGGGACACCCTTCAGGGCAAACCAGCTGGCCCCCACCCATGCACCAGGCCTCTATCCTATCTAATAAAAGAGTAATATGCAGATTGACCATCACTCCCAACACACAAGATGGCTGCCCCCATGTGGTCAAAGATCCTGCTCCCATGTGGACACAAGATTAGGCAAGCAGGGGAGGGCAGTTGGGAGGGACCAGGCCTGCAAGGGAGGGCAGTTGTGGGTGATCAGGCAAGCAGGGGAGGGACCAGGCCTGCAAGGGAGGGCAGTTGAGAGGGACCAGGCCTGCAAAGGAGGGCAGTTGGGGGTGATCAACCCTGCAGGGGAAAGCAGTTAGGGCTGCCCAGGCCAGCAGAGGAGGGAAGTTGGGGGCAAACAGGCTGGCAGGGGAGCAGTTAGACATCAATCAGGCTGGCAGGGGAGTGGTTAGGGGGTGATCAGGCTGGCAGGCAGAAGCGGTTAAGGGCAATCAGGAAGGCAGGCAGTCGAGCAGTTGGGAGCCAGCAGTCCTGGATCGTGAGAGGGATGTCCCACTGCCCTAAATGGGCAGTGGGACATCCCTCGAGGGGTCCCAGATTGGAGAGGGTGCAGGCTGGGCTGAGGGACATACCCACCCCTGCACGAATTTCATGCACCAGGCCTCTAGTCCTACCTAATAATAGACAACTATGCAAATTGACCATACCTCCGACACGCCCACAAGACACGCCCACCATCCAATCAGAGCGAGTATGCAAATTAACCCAACCAAGATGCCTACAGCCACAGAGAGCAATGTTTCCTAGGTAACAGAGGAAGCCAAGCTTTCCGCCGGCCCTTGCCAGGCCTAAGCCTCCACTCAAGCTACAAAGTTTCAATTATAGAAGGTAAACAAATCTTAGCAGAAATGGCGGCAGAATGGAGCTTGAGAGAGCAGGCCAGGGTTGCCCCCGGCAACAGGGGAAGCAAAGCTTTCCACACACCCTGGCTGGGCCCACCCGCTTAAGGCAACAAAGGTTCAATTATAACCCCAACAGAAATGGCTGCCTGCTTCGGAGGGAGCCCCAGGCTTGGCTCCACTCCAGGCTACAAAGTTTCAATTGTAGGAGGAAAATAAATTCCAAATACCAGGGCTTCCACTTGGGTTGCCAGGGGGCGTGGCCGGCCTGCAAACTACCACAGGCCCCTCACTCAGGCCGACCCATGCCCCAAGGGAACCCCACCCTGATCAGGGACACCCTTCAGGGCAAACCAGCTGGCCCCCACCCATGCACCAGGCCTCTATCCTATCTAATAAAAGAGTAATATGCAGATTGATCATCACTGCAACACACAATATAGCTGCCCCCATGTGGTCAAAGATCCTGCCCCCATGTGGACACAAGATGGCCACCACAAGATGGCCAGCAGGAGAGGGCAGTTGGGAGGTACCCGGCCTGCAAGGGAGGGCAGTTGAGAAGGACCAGGCCTGCAAGAGAGGGCAATTGAGAGGGACCAGGCCTGCAAGGGAGGGCAGTTGGAGGTGATCAACCCTGCAGGAGAGGCCAGTTAGGGATGACCAGGCCAGCAGAGGAGGAAAGTTGGTGGCAAACAGGCTGGCAGAGGAGTGGTTAGGGGGTGATCAGGCTGGCAGGCGGTTAGGGGCAATCAGAAGCGGTTAGGGGCAATCAGGAAGACAGGCAGGCAAACAGTTTGGAGCCAGCAGTCCTGGATTGGAGAGGGTACAGGCTGGGCTGAGGGACAACCCCCCTCCATGCACGAATTTCATGCACCGGGCCTCTAGTATATATATAAAATAAAAAGCAGTCTATGGTGGGTAGTTCTTAACTAAACCTATTGTCTTTTTGCATCTAAGAGAACATACCTGTGAAACGTCAGTTAACTTGTAACTTCCCCTTTTCTGGACCCCTCAGGGCACAACCAATATGCCATGGCCCAGGGCCAAGACCTTAAATTCCCTCATTGTTATTATCATGTTAACTGTTGGCCATTAACTATCCTGCACCCACTTAAGTAAAAGCAGTATGTGTCTATCATTTTACTTTTTATCCAATCCCAGATGTTTCCCTGTCTTTGCTTTCTCCCGCCTCCCTCATCTATCACCAATGGATTTCATGTGACCCACTTACACCTCTCCCTTTGATGGTAATTTATAAAACAAAATGCTACCATTCTCCGTAGCATTATCCCAGTACTAGGGGCCCGGTGCACAAAATTCGTGCCTTCAAGCCCAGGCTGCCTTGTGGCCCCACCCCCTGCCCACACCCACCTTGGCTGCCCATGTCCACTGCCACTACCCCGCCCCCTCCCCCCATTCCCTGGTTCCGCAGAGCCCCCCACCCCCCGCATCGATTGCCCCCTGGCCAGTGGCCTGGGCCTCCCTCTGTGGGGCGATCATGGAGCCTCCCGCCCCTCCCCCGATTGATTGCCCCCTAGGCTGGTAGCCTAAGCCTCTCTGCAGGGCGATCATGGAGGCCCCCTGGTTGATCACCCCACGGGCTGGTGGCCTGGGCCTCCCTCTGCAGGGTGATGGTGGGCTCCCTGACCAATCGCATCACACCCGCCTTGGCTGGCCTGGCGCCAGTGCATGTCATAGCGTGGTCATCTGAACAGTCGTTCTGCTGTTTGGTCATTCGGTCAATTTGCATATTATCCTTTTATTATTATAGAAGATATTGAGATCTTGCTTCCCGGCAATTGTTGAGAATTTGGCTCAAATAAACTCACAAAAATTCGTTTCAGGTTTGAATGTTTTTTACATTAACATGGTCATGTGAATGGGGGCATGGCCACCTGAATAAGGGGAGTGGTCATGTGAACAGGGGTGGGGTCTCATGATCTACCAGAAGTGGGCACGTGAATGAGGGGGCGGGGCCACGTGAAGATTGAAAGGATGCGGCCAGGAGCCCCAGAAGCTGAAGAGGCAGGAAGGACCCTCCCCTGGAGCCCTCCGAGGGAGCACAGCCCCGACACCCTGTTTCAGATTCCGGCCCCAGAACGGGAAGAACACATGTTCTTCCTACGGCTGTCTGTAAAACCTCAGCACAGGCCGGACGTGCATGCAGCACGGTAAGTGCCGACTGATAACCATAACAATGGTGATGCTAACAAGCCACCAGCCCACACAGGGCAGGCGAGTGGGTAATGTCACAGCTGGTCCCTGGTACTGAGCTGAAGCCATTCATCTCTTTTAAGCTGGCGACACTCAGAGACAACAGGGGTTGGGGGACCATGAAGACACCCAGGATGGCAGGATGAGGGGACCAAGAGAGTGTGTCCCAGATGCAGACATGCTTGTCACATAATAAGCATCACTTCTCAAGGTTTTACTTCATAATCCAGGTTACACACACCAAATGCCAATACCATCCACCGTCATTGCCAACCCATCCACCAGGGCCCTGGCCGAGGCAGGAGCAGCAGCCGGCCTTTAACTTGCACACACATGCACACAACAGACACATTCACACAGACACATACTCATGCACACACAGAGATACCCTTGCATGTACACATGCACACACAGAGATACCCTTGCATGTACACATGCACACACACAGATGCACACAGACACATGCACACACATATACACCCTTGCATGTACACAGAGATGCACACACACACAGATGCACACAGACACATGCACACACAGAGATGCTCACAGACACACAAAGGCACTCACTGCCCTTCCCCTGGTGGCAATCGAAGGGGAAACAGTTGCCCGGCTAAAAGTTGTCCTGTCCCCCATGAAGGGGCTTCCTGTCAACCAGGGAGCCTCACAGCAGAGACCCTCCAGAGAGCTGCCTGCCCGGGGGCAGGTGGCCAGGCAGGGTCAGGCCTTGCCCGCACACATGCTCCAGATGGGGCCCTTCCCAGTGCCCAGGCCGGAGACATCAGCGCAGGCCTGAAGCTGGGCTTCGGGAGAGGAAGGCCACACAGAGGCATGCTCTCTAGAGGCCATGCCCCCTGGAAGTCCTGTAAGGCGACGTCCAGGCCACACCTCTCTGGAACAAGTCCCCAGACCCTGCCCGCTAAGTCACACCTTCTGTAAGGCCATGTCCCTCTAGAAACATGCCCCCTGGGGGCCGGGTCCTCCATAAGCTACGCCCCAATAGGACAGGACGCCCCAATAGGACAGGACACAGGAGGCCACTCCCCTCCAGGACACATTGCCACCCCTGCCCCACCCCCAGCCCACTATGCCCGCCCTCCAGCCCCAGGCCCTGGGACACCGGAGGTTAAGAGCTTGGTCTCAGGAGTCCTAGATCTGGTTTAGATTCCAGCTCTGCCCATCACTAGCTTTGGGGCTTGGGCCATTGACTTCTCTGCCTCAGTTACCCGTCCGTCAGCTCTTCCCACAGAGCTGCAAGATGGAAAAGCGGCCTCAACCGCTACAGGAGCTGGGCCCAGAGCGTCAGAATTCAGGCCCAGAGCGTCAGGATTCAGCGGCTCAGGGCAGAGTCAAAGGCTGGGACTGCCCCCCCCCCCCTCACCTCTGGATTTCGAGGGGGCCCAGGGGTGGGCCTTCCCTGAGACACCACTCTGTCCGGTGGGAGGGGGCTGTTTCTGTCCAGGCGGCTTGGCACCCCGCCCACAGGCCCCTCCTTTGTGGGTAGCTCAGTGTCCCCATCAGCCCACCAGAGGGTCCGGGTCAATAAATGGGTCCTGACGGGCACATTTTTTCTTCTGCTGAGCAGTTTAATGGCAATTAATTTTTTTACGAGCGGGTTTTTAATCTGCAGAAATGGATGAAGTCCCCAGCGCCCTGTCAGAGCCCCAGAGCCGACCTCATCTATGATAAAAAATGCAAAGTGAGGTGATATCATCTGAAATTAAATATCGGGCTTCATTTTCCTCCAGCGGATGGATGAATATTTTATAACTATTGTGATTTAATTTTTTGTTAACGACGGCAAATTTCTAATTCATCCGATTCCCAAGTCCCGTGACTCTGACCTCTGACCCCACACCCATCCCTCCTTAGCCCAGCTGTGCCTTCCCCGCTGACAGGAACTGATGGTCAGTGCATCCGGGAGACACGCGTGACGATGATGGATGCGGCCTGAGGTGTGCCCTCTGACCCCGTGTCGGGCAGAAAGCTGGTCATTTTTCAAGGGAGCCATGAAAACAAAACAAACCAAAGAGCCGAGAGCGGGGCGAGGACGATGCAGAGAATGTGTATGTTTTGTGCATTTTCAGTGTGGCTTCTGGAACCTTCTCCAGGTCTCCCAGCACCCCTCACTTTCAGCAGGAGTGGGGTTCTGCCTCCACCCCCAGCATTGGGACCCAGCCTCAGTGTCCCCACCTCACTCAGGACCACCCCCACTCAGGACTGTCATCTCATGCCATGGGGGAAACTGAGGCACGGGGATGCGCAGGGGCAGCTCAAGAGCCGTGTCTTAGACTGAGAGTCCTGTGAGCTGGCCTCAGCCCAGGGCCCCACCTGGTCCAGGAGCTGCCGGTGGGGATGCTACCACCACCAAGACCAGAGAGACTGGTCCCCAACGTCCCCCCTGGTGACAGCTCTACGTCCCCCCAAAGTGGGGGCAAGACGGTGGACGCTGCCCCAGGCCACTCCCCCACCGTGCCCAGGTGAGCTCGCTCCCTGGAATTCCAGATCCCACCGCAGGCCGTCGGGAGCCCATTCCCTCCGCCTATCTTCCCAGTGCCCAAGGCTCCTCACATGGCCCAGTGCAGCTGAAAAGCAGACACACTGCCAACCACACGTGTCATAGGCCTGCCATGCACCATGCGTGTCCATGCGTGTCGGTGTGCTTGAGGAGCAGACTGGGAATGCGTGTTGAAGTGTGGCCGAAGGTCTTTGGGACTGAACATGGGGGTTTGCAGACTTTCACTCGCATGTCCCAAGGACAGCCCCTGCACTAGTGGGACCCACTGCTGTGGGCGATGGTCAGGCTCTGCAGGCGCCTGAGGTGAAGACATCAGCGCTGCCTCCTCCATTCACAGCAGACCCCCAATCAAGCCTGGCCCCTGCCGACCCCAGATGCCCCCCAGAACCCCTGCACCAGCCACCCCTCACGGCCCCTCCAGCCTCACCCTGGTCTTTGGCAGCTCTTCTGGTGGATGATCTGGGGGCCTTCTCTCTTTTGCAAGAACTACTCTTCGTGCTTTTGTGTTTCTCCCGTGGAGCTTCGGCGTGAGGAGAGAGGGGGAGGGGAGAGAAGGTGAGCAGTGACACACACACAGGGGCTCCGGCCAGGTTCCAGGGGCAGCGTGGGGGTCCCCCTGCTCCCTGGTCCTGCATGCTAGTGCGGGCAGCTGGGCACAGGGCTCAAGGGGCACACGTGGCTGTCCACCCCCTCTCTGTGTTCTGCGTGGAGCACCCCTGGGGAGCCCTCCTGCAGGCGGGCTCCCCCCTCCTCCCTGACTGTGCACAGATTCCCATCTCGGTCTCCTGCACCCAACTTGGAGCTGGCCAAGGCACTCATGTGTGTTGAGTGAATAAATAACTGACTGGCCCACGGGGGAACCCAGGGCATGGCGGCTGGCCACACTGGGAGACCAGGAGTGAGAGCGGGAGTGAGAGGGGCCTTCCCACGGCCCGGTCCACCCCTGGCTGGAGACCCCAAGAGGCAGAGACTGAGTCCCACAGGGGCAGACCGGAGGGGAAGCCAACAAGCCAGTGAGCTCAAGGGAGCAGGCCAAGCCCACATATCTACATGGCCAGGCCCACGGGAAAGACTGGCCTCTGGTGCGGCCAGTCCAGCCTTGGTCCTCAGTGCCCGACGCTGCTGCCAGGAGGGACCTCAGGACCCAGGCCCTGCCCACACCCTGATTCTGGAGGCTCTAAAACGGCAGCTGAAATGTGACTGCCAAGAGCTGGTGACCAGTGGGCGCTGAGGTCCCCAAGTCCTGAATCTCACTGTTGCCCCAGGGCCTCCGTAGGGCGGACGCGCTGAGGCCATCAGTGTCCACAAGCAGGAGGAGGAGGACGGCCGTTCCGTGTGGAGGGGCTCGTGCCCTTGGTTAGGCTGGAGCTGGGTCAGGGACAGGTTCTGCCCTCGGCGCATGGGGGCTGGGCCCGCACTTGGCTTCCCTTCTGACTGGGGCAAGACACCCAAAAACATGCCTGTGGCTGCCACCCACGGGGGTCTGGACGCGAGAGCTGACCAACCTTGGCCCCCCCCCGGCCACCAGGGCACCACTGGGACAGGCTCTAACTGCCCCCTGGAGTCCTGACTCACCTCCTCCTGCCCACAGCCCCCCGAAACCCTCAGTGCTCCCTGGGCCAGGACAGCCTGACCTCTGCTCCCAGCCCTTCTCCCTCTCCCTACCTTGGTCGCCAACATCTTGCAGCCTCTCTGGACTGTGGAGACAGCCCCCGCCGCCCCCCCCCCCCCCCGCCTCCGTGGAGCCTGCCAAAGCCCACGCCGCCCTGGCTCCTGCCCTCGGCCCCCAGGAGCGGCTCCTGTCCGCCTTCCATCCTTACTCCTTGGTCTGTTGGGTGAATGAGTGAGCCAAACCCTCATGGTTCCCTTGGTCCCTGGGCCTTTGGCACCCTGATTGGAAATCTGCTGACCCACTGCCAATACCCGGGCACCTGCCGAGCAAGGCTGGGACGTGGCCTGGTTGGGCCACCTGTGGGCCAGGCAGGCAATGCCTCTTGCCTGTGAGATGAGCAGCGAGCCCATGAGCCGGCAGGGCCTGGAGGACCGTGTGCCTGGCATGTGGCCATGCAGGAAAGGCCTCATTTATTCTGTGCAGGAGTCTCGGCAAGGAGACACGCCTGCCAGCTTCCTGCCCTGAGCCCAGCCTGCCCTGGGCCGAGGTGCCAGGATGGTCGGCTGCAGAGCCACTCACCAGAGGCCTGGCGCTGGGAGCCCCTGGAGGGCACACGCTCCTGGCCAGGGATGGCCTTGTCTTGAACGGCACGCCCAGCTGCACTCGGGTTGCCGAAGCCTGGAGCAGAGTGTAAAGAGAGGGGGTCATGAGGAGAGGGAGCCACGGGACCTCGAGGGAGAGGTCCCGTTGGGCAGCCGCTCGACAGCCTCTCGGCACAGCGCCCGGGACTCAGACCCCAGGCCCAGGTGCCTCCACGGGCTGACCTCGCTCGTGGTGCTGAGCTCGAGGCCACGTGACTTTTCAGCCAGAGCGGCGCCACAGGGCGGCCTGGGGGCGACAGGGCTCCGTGTGCCTCAGCTGGGCCTCGTGCGGCTGGCACCATGCAGCACGGGAAAGGACCGTCCCTGTGTGCAGGCCAAGGCCAGCTTTTGCAAAGTGAAGAGTGACTTCGAGGGACGCGCCCCAAAGCATTAGCCAGGGCAGGGGCGGGGAGGGAGACACGGGGATGTCAGCCATTCTCGTTTCACTGTCTGTGCTTTGCAGCTGCGTTCGGATACATAGGCTGTCTCTCCTTTAAGAAAAAAGTAACGAGAGGACAAATCCTGTAGGGTCCCACTCTTGTGAGGGACGCAGAGGAGTCAGACCACAGGGACAGGAAGTGGACGGTGGGACCAGGGGCTGGGGTGGCAGTGGGTGTTTCATGGGGCAGAGTGTCTGGGGGAGGGAAAGTCCTGGAGAGAACGGGACACGCAACAGTGGGAATGACCCTGAAGCCGCTGAGCCGTGCGCTTAGACGTGGGGGGACGGTCAATGCTGTGTGCGTTTCAGACTTTTTAAAACAAAGTGTCGTCTTAGAAGAAAGCACCCATCCTGCCTCCTGGAAAGAGCTAGGCACCGGCTCAGTGGGCAGAGCCGCAGGGCTGTGGTGGCCGTCTGTCCGACAGGGAAGCTACGTGTGGGTGTTTCTCTAGATCCCCAGCCTTGCCCTTGCCTCCCCCCCGACCCCCTCCGTGCCGCGGGCGGGAGAACACCGTGTTTTGGGCACCTTCAAACCCCCCTTCAAGCTTCTCAAGGTGTTCCTGACCCGAGTCCCCCAGACCTGACCCTGACTCTGCCTCCCGCGCCCCCGTGCCCCTTCTGCAAGGCAAGGCTGCAGCCGGGACCAGGCCCTCCCACGCACCCGCTCTGCTGCCAGCAGCCTGGCCTTCCCTGTGCTGAAGCCCAGCTCGAGGCCCCTCTGAGAGGCTGACCTCCCACTCGGCTCCCAGGCTGTGAGCCCCTCTCGGGGCCTCAGGCACGTGGCACCCAGTGCGTACGCCCAGGGTCCCAGGGCGGCCCGCCCACCCTCACCAGGAAGCTGCTCCTGACCTGGGCAGGCCGGGGCCGGAGGGGCCTTCTTCAGCTTTCTGACCTTCCTCCGGGGGGCTGGCGGGGAGGCTCTGAGGAGGTGCGAGGCGCTGGAGGGCATCGAGGTGCCCAGGGAGGCGCAGCTGGCCTGCCAACACGCCTGCGCCCGGATCTTCTCCCTCAGCTGCTCCAGCCGGGAGTTGCTTTCCCCGCGCTGCTGTGGGGACCCCAGCACCAGGGGGGGCCTCTCCTTCCAGGGCCTGTGGGCAGGTGCGCACGACTTGTGGCCCCCCGAGGAGCCGGACAGGCGGCCCGATGACACGGAGCTGTCCCCATCCTGGGCCTCGTCACCGGCTGTCCAAGCAGGGCGGCTGCAGGCCTGCCCCGCGGTGCCCGGCCTCTCCATGTGGTCAGTCCAGGCCACGTAGGGCGCCTCCCGAGGGACGCCTGGCTGTGGGGAGGGCCTGGGCCACCTCAGGGCGGCCAGGAGGTCCTCCTCGGCTGCAGCTGGACGCCGCCCGCCTGCCCTTGGGAGGAAGAAGCAGACGCAGCTGTTCAGGTGTGGGCCCAGCGGAGCCTTGCACGGCGCACCCCCTGTCCACGCTCCTGCTTCTCGAGGTCCTCGGAGCACCCACAGCCGAGGAAGGTGCGGGCCGTGACGTGCCCCCACGGCGGTCCCCAGACATTCTCTCTTGGACCCCGATTGCACCCCTCTTGGTAGGCACTGTGATCAGCCCAGCCCACCTACAGGTGGGGAAACTGAGGCCTGGGAGAAGGCACACAGCAGGGCCCCCCGGCCCCAAGTCCCCCAGGGAAGGTGTGCCAGGTGCTCAGACTCATGCTTCAGTCACACAAACCCTACCTGGGCCTGGCGCGGGCCTTCCGGGCAGCTGGTCTCCCTGGGGCCCTGGGGCAGAAGGGGCAGTGCCCCTGGCTATCTCTGGGGTGCGCCTGGGCCATCTCCCCCAGGCAGGTTGCCGGGACTGCCGGGCCAGCAGCGAGGGCAGAGCCGGGAGCCCTGTCACCACATGCCCCGGGGGCTTTCAGGGGGCAGCCTCAGGGTCTGCCGCCTGGCACCCATTCTTGCTCCAGGCCGGTTGGCCACACCCACTCACACGCCGTCAGGTCCCCTGCCCAGGATGGAAGCCCTCAGGATGGTCATGGACCGGGGTGGGCACGGTGGGCTGCCCGGCCCTGGGCTGGCAACGGCCTGGAGCTTCCTGATGCTGCCTCTCGGAGGCGTGGGGGCGGGGAGGAGAATTCCAGGTGGCGGTGACAGCACAATAACCCGCGTCACTCAGCAACCGTGCTGAGGCCTTCAGCCCCTGCTGGGCTCCAGGCAGCACCCTGCTCCTGGCCTCCTGGGCACCTGGGCACGGTGAGCGAGCTCCAGGGCCGGGGTTGGGCGCAGCCCAAGTCAGAGTGGGGACGCAGTGAGGCGCTGGGGGTGAGGGTGGGCTCCCAGGGCCAGCGGTGGCAGCAGGGCCGGGCTCAATCCCAGGCTGGTTTTGGGCTCAAGGCTCAGTTCTGAGGGCTCAGTCTGGGAACCCGGGCACAGGAGAGAGGAGCCAGCCTGAGGCATGTCCCCAGCAGCTGGACGAGGGGCTGAGGGCTCAGACCCTGACACTAACAAAGACTTCAGCCACTGCCTCTGGCTGCTTGAAAGAGGTGTGTGTGTCGGGGAGGGGGGCGGGGGGGGGGGGAGGAGTGGGGGGAGGAGGGTGGGTGTGGCCTCTCGGCCCCCTGGCCGGCAGGTGCTCATGGAAATAACAGCTCAGCTGCCCAGCCCCAGGAGCCCAGGCCTGCCCGGTGCACCTCAGGGGCCTCCTGTCACCTCCGGGATGACCCTGCAGGGCGGTATGGTGGGAGGACCTGGGCCTGTGGTCAGCTGGCCCTGAGCTCAGCCGCCCAGGAGGGCTCCAACCCGTCCCAGGGCGCAGTGTGACCTGGGTGCCTGGAGCCCCCGCCCAGCCCGCCTCTGGGGACGGTGAGCCCAGGGGTTGCACTGGAGCCGGCGGAGCAGTCAGGCCGAGGCCGAGGGGCGACACCCATTCGTTTTAGGAGCTGCAATCCTTCCCGGGCCCTGTGCCGCCCGAAGGCCTCCGAGCCCTCTTCCGACAGGACCCTGTGCCGTGTCCAGCCCACAGCTGCTCCCCAGGTCGCCCCGCCCCACCCCTGCGCTCGCACCTGCTGTGATGGCCGGGCTGCAGCCTTTGCCGGAACGGCTCTGAGGAGGCCACTGGGCAGAGGCCACAGCCTGGGGTGCAGAAGCATCCCCACGAAGGCCCGGCCTGTGCTCGCTCCGCTCAGCCAGCATCTCAACTGAGCCTGAGCCCGGCTGCTGCCGGCAGGTGTCCCCCTTCAGACCCCGCAGCTCCCTCCACGCTCGGGGAGGCACATGCAGCTCCCCTCCCGATCCCTCCTGCCTCTCACCCTGATGCCACTCCTGCTGAGGAAGAGTGTGCGAGTGGGCCTGGCGCCCCTCCCTTCCTCCTCCCCGACAGGCCCAGGGGCTGCTGGGGGCCGGGGTGGCCTGGCGTGTGAATGCTCGTGGCCGGGCATGGGGGGCTCATGAGGACAACCCTAAGGGAGGAGTCCAGGCACTGCCTCCAGTCCTGGGTCCTGGCGGGGTCAGAAGGCAGCCCTCCTGCCTCTCCCAGCGCTGGGTGGACACAGTGGGGGGAGCCCCGACTGCCGGACACACCAGGCACCTGTAGGTTCTGTGTAAGGTCAGAGACACAGAACACCCAGTGTGACCCTGAGGCCAGGCACAGACCAAGAAAGCCGCACCTCTGTCCTCACCAGCCTACCCAGCCTAGCCTGCCCGCTCCGGCCACCGCCCGGCTCCTCGAGGCACATGCATGGAGCCCCGGAAGTGGAGACTCTCCAGGCAGCAGGTTCTGCCTCGATGCCACCAGGGGCTGCACGTGCCCCATCGGCCCCATGAGGAGCCCGGGGCCTGGGCTGGATGGCGGGCAGTGGGTGGGGACGGCTTCCTTCTGGGAGTGTCAGCACTCGGCTGTGATCAGCCACACTGTTTACTTGTCATCGCCTCGTCCCCAGAGAAGCCGCCCTGAGCAGGCCCCACAGCCAGTGGACCGTGAAGGAGAAAGGCCCGCAGCTGCCACGCCCACCTCCTCGGGGCCCCAGGCTGGAGACCACAGAAACCTGGGCAGCAACAGCAGGTCTGGGCGTTGGCATGGCACCCAACGGCCACACACACAGACCCAGCTCTGGGGGAGCAGCGGTCCCCAAACTGCCCTGCGACAGGCCAGGCCCGGAAGCTACCAGGCAGCAGGGGCCGGAGAGGGTCAGGGCCCGAGGGTCCACACGGAAGCTCCTGGAGGCTGAGCCAGGCTCAGGTCACATCTGGGGAAGTGACAGGCTGATGACCGAGCACCCGGGCACCTTGGACCTGCTGCTCAAAAGCACACGCTACCTCTCTGACACCCAGGAGCTCACACACACGCACGCACACACGTGCATGCACCCGCAGACATGCACACACACGCACACCAGGGTCTCCGGAGAGGGGCAAGCAGGGTGGCCTGGGGGTGCTGCCAGCAGGCTTGGAGTGGGGTCTGGTCAGGGGGTGTCTCCCAGCCTCAGCGCCTCCACCAGCCCCTCCCCAGGGAGGCTGGCTCCGCCCTGCTGGTCAGGCCCCAGGAGGACTCAGAGCCACACCGAGGGTGCAGGTGCCAGGGTGGGACAAGGCGACACAGCCAGCGATTGGGAAGCTGTGGAGGCGGGGAAGCATCAGCGGGGGAGAGTGAGCACCGGGACCACAGAGCCGGGTCCACGTCAGAGGCAGCGACACGTAGGGCACAGCTGGCTGCACCCCCTCGGCTAAGAAGTAAGGACTGAGACGCAGTTGCCCAGAGAAGCCTGAGCCCACAGCTTGCCAGGAGCGGAGCCCCTGTCCACTCAGGACAGACTCACGGGCATGTCCATAGAGAGGCCAGCAGGAAGCCACACCCCCGGCCTGCTCCCAGCACGTTCCCCAGGCGACTGGTGACCTGGGGCTACTCTCCAGTCCAAGAGGAAGGTGCTGCCAACTTGCTCAGCCACAGGACCCAGAGCAGAGCCCTGCCTGGGCACCGCCCCGGAGCCAGGCATGCCCAGGCAGTGACACAGCCTTGGACCCCAGCACCTGGGGAAGGAGCCTGTGGTCAGACAGCCCTGCCCTGGGGACCAGCTCCATCATGGGCCCAGAACAGTGTCAAGGACCACTGCTCTGGGGGCACGGCTGAGGGTCTCCTTCCACCTGCTGCCTCCACCTCTAACTCTCAATGGACAGGAATCTTCTGGAAAGACAGGATGCCTGGAGGTCCACGCCCTCTGCTGGAGGAGTTACCTAGAGGGGTCTGTGCTGAGCCCATTGTTGGAAGTGGACCTGCCAGGCGAAACCAGATACTGAACCCTCAGGCCCATTTGGGGCCTGGGACAGTGTTTATCCCCATTTTACAGATGGGAAAACTGAGGCAGAGTTTATTAGATGACAATCTAGGTCCACCTGCAGTAGGACCTGAGCACAAAGGCAGGGCAGGGCAGTGGGGAAGGCTGGAGGGCATCCCCATCTCAGGGTCAGACTGGCTTTGCCCCCGAGGAGGCCCCAAGCCCTCAGAGGGAGCCCCATGGAATTCCCCTCCCCAGGGGACCATGACAGAGCAAGGGCAGCTAGTCTGCACCCAGCCGCATACGTGGAAAGTGGGAAGGCCAAGCCACCCTCCTGGCTGCCTGTGCCGCACCCCATCCACCGCCCTCCCACCCCCACCACCAGGTACTCACCAGGTGGGAGACTCCAGGACAGCCGTGAACAGAGCCCAGAACCTAGATGCCAACCCTCCAGAGGTGAGCCAGGAGCTGGGCAGGAGGCTGGGAGGCAGGCCCGCCCTGACGTTGCCAGAGAAACCCAGGCGTCTCTCCCCTGGGGCTCCTCCTCCAGGCCTGAAACCAGTGCCTGGCCTCACCTGGGCAGAGGGGGAGGGGCAGCTGGGGCATCCCGCCCCCCTGGGCCCCAGGGCAGCGTTGGGCAGCGCAAGGGAGGGTCCCTGGGCTCTGGCCACACTGCTCTCCGAGGGAGGCCTGGTCTGCGGGGCCAGGCTCACGTCTGCGGGCCCAGGCTCGGCTCCTTGGCAGTAGGATGAGTCCTTCGGAACTGGCTGCGGCTCTTCAGGGCTTGGCCCGGCTCTCTGAGGACCTGAGGTTCGGAGCTGAGGCTCCGAGGCGAGGCTGGACTGGGCTGGCCTCAGTGTTTGGTGATGTCACGCTGAACACTGACACATCCCCGCTCGGTGCCTGTGAGTCTATAAAGTGTCCGAGCACTAGACTCGCCTGCAGGGAACCACACTCATTCCAACTCAAACCCCTCCCCCATTCCTCTGGCTTCCATCAGGGGCCCGTCCAGGGAGCACAGCTGCGGGGGACTGGCTTCATGTCTGTGTCCACCGACTTCTCACAGCATCATCAAAACACAGGCGGACCTTCCGTAGCTCCTGTGACCAAGAGCAGAGGTCCGTCGTCAGACGGCATTATTCTAGGGCTGTGCAAACTTCAACAGGTGCAGATCCTTGAGAGAGTCCAGAGTCCAACTCAAATGGGCCGGGGCCATGGGGAAGCCCCGGTCTCCCCAAGAGGTTCTTACAGGACAGGGCCCTTCAGTGAGCGCCCCGCTGGAAGGACAGGTGCTGCTCGTGGGCACCGGCGGGCCGTTCTGCAAAGTCAGTCCAGGTGCTCAATTCGAGATGCCAGAGGATGGGCTTCCTCCGAGGAGGAGCGAGATGGGGAGGCAAACGCAGAGTAAAACGCCAGCTGGCCACGCAGTGGCAGCTGAGGAGGGTACGGGGAAGGGCTGCTGACCAGACGCGGGTGGACAGCACCTAACGGCCACCAGCAGGCGGAGGCAGAGGGTCTGTGGGTGCGGCTGCCCCCGAAGATGCCATCCTGCCCCCGGTGTTCGGAAAGCGGGGCTCCTGGGGGGCGTGCCCACAGCCTCGGGCACGGGTGTGGCGTGGCGGTTGGAACCCAGAGACAGGAAAGTGGTCCTTCCCCTGGGGCCAGTGCCACGGGGCAGCCTAGTTCATTTCGCTTCTGCACCTGTGTCCAGTCCCTGCAATCAGATGGTCCCTCTGCACAGTGTGTTGTCCTGGGGCGGGGAGAGGAAGGCACTGGGCGGGGCCAGATCTTAGGGGACCTGCAAACAGCTGCAAACAGCTGTTCCTCTCCCTTCCCTGTCCCCGGAGAGGGAGCCCTACCCAGAGCAAGGAGAGGAGAACCACAGGGGGGCGGGGAGGTGCCTGGGTGGGTCATTTATCCTTGTATTCTTCCTATTTTAGGGTCCATTTTATGAATGTGTATTTTTACTAGGAAACCACCCATTTCCTCTAGGTTCCAGTTTGACCCAATAGGCTTCTCTTATTTCACTCTTAATTTCTCCTCTCTATTTTTTTTACAGAATTGTTACAATTAATGAACAAATATTGATACATTGTTACTATTACATTTTGTTAATCCTTACCCAAGGATATTTTTGCCAATTATTTTTAGAGAGAATCGAAAGGAGGGAGGAGGAGGAGAGAGAAGCATTGATGAGAGAGACACATTGATTGGTTGCTTCCTGCATGTGCCCCAACTGGGGCTGGGGATCAAACCTGCAACCCAGGTATGTTCCTTTGACCAGAAATGGGACCTGAGACCCTTTGGTGCCTGGGCAGAGGCTCTAACCACTGAGAAACACTGCCCAAGGCTTGATGCCTCATTATGAAGTGGAGAATCTATTTTATTCATTTTCCCGCATTCAGGCTCAGTCTCAGCGCTAGTGCCTCTTTACTTTTTATCCAATCCCAGAGGTTTCCCCTTTGAAGCTCTCGCCATCTTCCAACCAGAGACAGTGCTGAAGGCTGGGTTTCTGGTGATGGAAATGGGTGGGACCATAGGAATGGAGACCAGGAGAAGTGAGGCCTGACGCCCGGCTACTCGGTGCTGCTGATGGACAACGTTGTGGGTGGTTCTTACACAGGAAGTGACAGGACCAGATCCCTCACTTAGAAACAGGAGGCTGGTCCCAGGTGGAGGTGGGACTGGGCGGGAGGGACAGGAAGCCGGGCAGTGGGACGGCTGGTGAGCGTGGTGGTGTGGAGTTGAGGCAGGACGGTGCTGGCAGAGGAGCAGGGTGTGAGGACCAGAGAGGCATGGTCAGCACTGTCCTGAGGATGGAGCCAGCACGGCTGTGGGAGCTGGTGCCTCGGGGGACTGGCCATTCGGACCCCAACAGGAGAGCTCATTCTGCTGAAAGGAGACTATTTGCTGACCTCTGCGCTTATGGGCCATGGAAGGAAGGAAGGACTAAGAAGGGAGGGGAGAGTGCTGGTCGCACGCTGGGCAGCAGCCAAAGGCACCCTTCACTGCGTCCTCCCAGCCACCCAGAGGGAGTGGCGTCCCCTCTGACAGGGGAGACCGAGGCTCCATTTCTCTGCCTGAAGCCGCACAGCGGGAGGTGGTGGGGCCAGAAGCCGGCTCTGCGCTGTCGGGCTCAGGCCCTGCCTGTAAGGGCCTGGGCTCCTCTCCGAGCCGCCAGGAAGCTCTGGGCAGGTGAGGCCTCAGGAAGGAGTGTGGCAGAAGCAGACCTGTGCTCTGGACAGGAGACCGGATTTTAAATGGCTGGAGGACGGGCAGGGGGCAGGGGTGGGGAAGTCGTTCCAGGATCCGGGGCTGATTGTGCTTTTTGTGAAGGGCCCGGCCACTTCCTCCCCCTGCCCCCCCTGCCCCCCTGCCCCCCTTCCTCAGCTGCCTCCATGCCCCCCTTCCTCAGCTGCCCCCCTGCCTCCCCCGTTCCTCAGCTGCCTGCCCGAGTCCCACCCAAACACCAGCAGGGCGAGTGCACGGCAAGCTGGGCCATTGGGTTCAGTGCTGGTTTCCTTCAAATAAAACGAGCAGGAGTCAACACTCAAGGCCTGTGGGATCCTCTGTTGGTCCAGGACACTGTGCTGCTCGCCTGGCCCATCTTGTCCCACGGAGGCCTCATTTCTGGACTTTGAATTGTTTTAGAATCAGTCTTCAGTGTAGATTCCTGTAAAATGGAGTGAACAGAGGTCCGTGCCTTATCTACCAAATGCGAGCAATGGGTAAGATGAGGCCCATGAGGGCTTCATAGGAATTATACCAAAGTGAGCTCATACCAGGGATCTGGATGCTCATTTTAATGCAGAAGGGCAGGGGAACGCTCTCTGCTGCCATCTCGTGGGCATCTTTGGAATAACACCCGAGTGAAGGTCACCAGGAGAACAGTCAAGTAGATTGAGTTTACCTGATTTTTTCTCCCAAGGAAAGACGGCATATGTCTACGTAGGGAAAAGTAAGTTGCAAAAAATGGATACATGACATCATTGGTAGAGTTCATGAATGTAATAATTAAGGGAAGAAGAAGGTTCCATAGTCAGGGTGACTGAGATTTTTAAAAATTCCAAATCTAGAAAAATTTATCTTTTCGAATATTCACACTTGTACCCTTTGATTCAATCCGGTCTCTGCTTGCTTGGTTGTGGACAAAAGGGGCCACATGCTAACCTGACCAGCTCAGGGAAGGCCTGCAAACTGAGACCCAAAGTACTCACAGGGATGGTCTGAAATTAACCTTGAACTAAAAGCAGTTGTGGTGGGTGGCTACGTCCTAGGCTGGTATCTTCCCTGACAAGGTCAACCTGTACCTTAACTGAGCCTATTGTCTTTTTGCATCTATGATAACATACCCTTGAAATGTCTGGGTAACTTGTAACTTCCCTTTTTCCAGACCCCTCAGGGCACGACCTAATGCACCTGGACATCAGGACAGAGACCACAAATTCCTTCACTGTTACCGACTGTTAACTACCCTGCATCCACCTAAGTATGTGTCTATCATTTTACTTTTTATCCAATCCCAGAAGTTTCCCCTCTCTGCTGTCTCCCGCCTCCCTCATCTATCAGCAATGGATTTCATGTGACCCACTTACACCTCCTCCTTTGATGGTAATTTATAAAACAAGGTGAAAAACTACCATTCTCCGTAGCATTATCCCAATATATTGAGATCCTGCTTCCCAGCAATTGTTGAGAGTTTGGCTCAAGTAAACTCACAAAAACTGTTACAGGTTTGAATGTTTTTTACATTAACACGGTCATGTGGACTCGAGGTGTGGCTGCGCCAGCAGGAGGGAGTGGTCACGTGATTGGGGGCTTGGCCACCTGATAAGAGGCGTGGTCCTGTGAACAGAGGTGGGGGTCAGGTGATCACACGGGGCGGGACCACATGAACACGTGAGAGTAGGCGCGTGAACAAGGGGGCGGGACCACGTGAAGATTGAAGGGAGGCGGCCTGGAGCCCCCAGAAGCTGAGAGGCAGGAAGGACCCTCCCTGGAGCCCCCGCGGGAGTGCAGCCCCGACGCCCTGATTTCAGATTCCGGCCCCAGAAGGGGGAGCCCCTGTTCCTGTTGGGTGAGGCCAGTCTGTCGTCATCGGAGCAGCAGCCCCAGGAAACAGACCTCCGCGCCCCTCCTTTTGGGGCTTTGACCCGGTTCTGGGAACAGCTGAGTCCTGTGCCCCCGCAGGGGGACCCCCGAGACCTCTCACTTCGGGGCTCACAGGGAGCTCCATGCCTGTCTCTGCCTCGGCCCTGCCTCCCGCATCCCCTGGGGCTCCGGTGCAGTGACAGGCGGGCTGCTTGGGGGAAGCGCAGGCCATGAGGCTCAGGGACTCCTGTTGCCTTGCTGAGCCCCCAGCTGCAGGATGAGGTAGGGTGCTCCCCAGCCCCGCCCTCACCTACCGGGCCTTCCCCCTAATGAGTCCAGCTTGGGACAGAGCCGCCAGGAACCTGAGTTGACAGGAGTCAGCAACTGGGTTGTGGTGCCCATATTCTAAATGCCAAAACTGAGGCTCAGAGAGGGGAGCAGAGGTCCCTACCCCCAGCCCACCTCCCCCTCAATTCAGCCCAGCTCACAGGTGGCTCTCCCAGCTGCTGCCTGGTTGCCCTGGTGTCGGAGGAGGAGGAGGAAGAGGAGGAGGAGGAAGAGATTTCTGAGAAGCAATCCAAAAATACACACCAGCTGGCCCCTCCTTCCTCACTCCCTCTCTCCAGGGCAAAGTCTTCTTTTGTGCAGGTGGGCGGGGCCTCTTTCTGGCCAGGCAGCCGGGAGCAAAGGAGGTCAAGGAGGCAGAGGGTCAGGTAGTGGGTTCTGGGACCCCAACCTCACCCAGCAGAGCTCCTGGGCCTGGGCCCATCGCCCTCCCACAGTTCTGAGACCAGCCGTGCTGTTTCCTGCCTCCCTGCCTTCGCACATGCAGTTCCCTCCACCTCGAATGCCCTTCCTCATCCTTCAGGTCCCAGCTCGGCTGTAACTCCCCTGGGAACCTTCCCTGAGTCACTTAGGGCTCCCTCAGTATTCCAGCATCCTGCACCCCCCCACCCCCACCCCCACCCCGCAGTCACAGCCGTTTCCTGGATGATGCTCTCACAGGGCTGTGAGGTCTTGGGGTGTGAGCTTGCCTTTGTGGACGAAAGGGGCCACATGCTGACCTGACAAGCTCAGGGGAGCCCTGCATGGCAGTCTTGCAAACTCAAAACCTAAAGTCACCACAAAGGATGGTCTGAAATTAAACTTTAAACGCAGTTATGGTGGACAGTTACATCCTAGGCTGGTATCTTCACTGACAAGGTCAACCTTTACCTTAACGGAGCCTATGTCTTTTTGCATCTATGAAAACATACCCTTGAAGTGTCTGGGTAACTTGTAACTTCCTTTTTCTGGAGCCCCTGGGGCACAACCAAATGTGGTGGGCACCAGGACAGATACCACAAATTCCTTCATTATCATGTTAATTGTTCCTGCACCCACCTAAGTATGTGTCCATTATTTTACTTTTTATCCAATCCCAGGGGTTTTCCCAGCTTTGCTTTATCCCACCTCCTTAATCTATCACCAATGAAATTCATGTAACCCACCTATGTCCCTCCTTTGATGGCAATGTATAAACACAGATGTAACCCGCCATTCTCCGGAGCATTATCTCAATTGAGGTTCTGTTTCCCGGCATATGTCGACAGTTTGGCTCAATAAACTCACAAAAATTCTTTACAGGTTTCAATGGGTTTTTTTTACGTTAACACCTTTGTGCCCCAGCCCCCGGCACAGACAGGTGCTCAGTGAATCCAGAAGGAAGGGAAGGAGGGAGGGAAGAGAACCTCTCCTAGGATCGGAGAGGATCTGGACCGTGAGCACCTGGCACAGGGCTGGGCACGGAGCAAAGCCCACTCCTTCCTGCCGCCTCCACCTGAGCCTGGGCTCCAGCACCTTCTGCCTCATCCGATGGAGCCGGCTCAGGGGTCGTCTCCACACCCACAGGCCTGTGTCTGTTGCCCATTAGGATGCGAGGTAATGACACCAGGAGGCTGACGTGCACTTGACTTCATAAGGAGCTGGCGTGTTACAGAGAAAGGCCTCCATTCTCAGAAATCCTGAAATCTGAAATCCCAGATTGTACAAACCTGCAAGAGCCTGAGGGCTGACCTTGAGCAGGGGTTTTTCCAAAGGTTTTCACACTGAATACTTTCTGCGAACAAAGCCTTACCTGAGGCCATTAGATAAAACAGAAGGAAACCAAGCTGCTTGGGGCGAAGTGCTGACTAGGAGATGGGACCAGACTCCCCTTTCCCCTGTAGCTCTGGGTCCTGGGGAGATGGGGGCTGGGGTTGGTCCTGGTGGTGGGGTGGGGCAGCCAGGAGGGAGGGGGAGCCCTGGGCAGAGTCCAGGGGTGACATTTACTAACTGGTACAGAAGGGCTTCTGCCTGTTCTTGCCCGTGTTGCTGGGCCAACGACCTCATCTTTCACAGCAGGAAGTTAGTCTATACACAAAAACGAAAGTACATCCTTGGGAAAAACCATAATGACTTGAACCTTTAATGTTCTCACAGTTTATTTTTTTAATCTTGAAGGGATATTTTAAGGGGAGTGTCTCTTGTCTAGAGGAAATATTTATATGAATTCAGCAATTCCATCAACTTCTCTCTTTTTTTTCTTTTGTGAAATTCAAGTAAAATTAAATTTAAAATTGTATCTAAAATGTGATGGTTTTATAAAAGTACCTCTACCCATCAGTTCCTTACCCAGGCTTCTCTTTTTGTATTTGCACGTGAAGTTGTGCAAAAGATGTTCAGCTAATGTGATTGGTTATTCTGCCTGGTGGGTTTTGGATTGTGTTTTTACTTCCATCTTTGGGACTTCAGCATGTTTGACTGAATTCTTTATAATGGACAGATGCCAGTTTTTATTTTGGTGTGAGAATTTTTCCTTAAAAAGAAACACAGGAAGAAAACATAGCAATGACCTAGTCACTCAACAAATATTGATTGAACTACTTGATGCCAGGTTGCCATGCTTACTGCTAACTTTAGGTTTTTGGTTACTACACCTTGTAAATATTTTCTCCTAGGTTTCCCTGCAATTATTGTATGCTGCCACTAGATGGCAGTAGGCAAAGCAGTATTTTGGGAGGTGCTTTCTGCGGGCCCCTCCCTCCCATCCTCCCAGGTATCAAATAAGACTTTGGATTCCAGGTTTGTAATTCTCATTGACAACATTTGTTTTATTAATAATGTCTATCGTATATATGTTTTATTTTATTATTTTTTTGATAGACACATACTTCTTTTTAAAAAAATATACCTTATTTTCTGGCGTATAAGACGACTTTTTAACCCAGGAAAATCTTCTATATGCCCAGTCAACTTATATGCCGAAAAATACGGTATTTTTATTGATTTCAGAGAGGGAGGGGGGAGAGAGAGAGGGGGAGAGAGAGAGAGAGAGAGAGAGAGAGAGAGAGAGAGAGAGAGAGAGAAACATCGATGATGAGAGAAAATCATTGATTGGCTGCCTCCTGCACACCCAGGCATGTGCCTTTGACTAGAATCTAACCCGGGACCCTTCAGTCCGTAGGCTGACGCTTTATCCACTGAGCCAAACCCACCAGGGCATATTTCTTTTTAAAAATATATATTTTTATTGATTTCAGAGAGGGAGAGAGATAGAAACATCATTGATGAGGGAGAATCATGGATCAGCTGCCTCTTGCACGCCCCCTAGTGGGGATTGAACCTGTGATCCAGGCATGTGTCTTTGATCAGAATCGAACCCAGGACCCTTCAGTCCACAGGCTGATGCTCTATCCACTGAACCAAACTGGCTAGGGCCATATATATGTTTTAAATCCCACAAGACATATAAAACAGTCAATATTTATTTAGTTTTATCTACCTTTTACTTTGACACTCTATTCTGACTCTACTTACTCCCTTCATCTGGGATAGTTTCCCTCTGCCTGATGAACATTTAATGTTTATTTTGAATGTGGGTGAGCTGGTGAGAAACCTGACAACCGCTTAGTGACCCAAGAACATCTTTATTTCCTGTTCCCTCTGAAGGGTCTTCTAGCCTCGTGCTTCTTGCTCCATTTAACACAATTGTGTCTTTTCTGCTGGCCGCTGTTAAAATCCTCTCTTTAACTTCATTGTCCACCAGTTTGGCAGTGAGCGCTCAGGGGTTCCTAGAGCTCCTGAGTCTGTGGCCTGATGTGTTTTGGAAACACTCAGCCATGATTTCTTCAGGTATCACTCTGCTGTATCCTCTCCTTTCCTCCTAAGACGGTAATCTCATGTATGTTACACTTTACACCAGTGATGGGCAACCTTTTGAGCTTGGTGTGTCAAACTTCGCCAAAAAACTGAGCATAACTCGGGTAGTGTGTCACTTTGAGGAAAAAAACATTATTTCGCAAATGTTTCATCCTCAGGAGCAGCAAATGTTTCATCCTCAGCATGCGGCCGCCTCAGTGGCCGCGTGTCATCAGAAATGGCTACGCGTGTCAGTGCTGACACACGTGTCATAGGTTCGCCATCACTGCTTTACACAGTGCTTCCCATTTCTCTCATGTTCTTTCTCTGTATGTTCCATCCCATGTCCTTTCCATGCTTTGGTCTGTGTATTTCCTACAAAGCTCAATTCTAGCTCATGCGTCCTCTTCTGCTCGCACAGGGACCCTCTTGTTTCTGAGCAGAGCGCCTGGCAGGACGACCTGCAGTGTGTGGAGGGAAGAGCAGAGGGCTCCGATCCCAGAGGCTGCATACAAGTCCTGGCCACCACCCAGCCTGTGCCCTGGAGGGACCTCTGAGCTGCTGTTTCTCTCCACATAAACCTGTCACCGTGCCCACCTCCTGGGGGTTGGGATGCGCTGATGAGGACGTCAACGTGCAGGCGGGAAGGCGCTGCTATTCTGATGGGAACTGTCAGGCCCGTGCTGATGAGGGCGGTGGAGTCAGAACCTGTCCTTCATTCTGAGCCTCAAACAGCAGCGCACACACGTGTTCACACCACACGTGCACACACCCACACACACATGTTCACACCACACGTGCACACACCCACACACACATGTTCACACCACACGTGTACAGGTACACATGTTCACACCACACGTGCGCAGGTGCACGCGCCCACACACACATGTTCACATCACACGTGTGCAGGTGCACACGCCCACACACACACAGAGACCTGAGCGCATCTGAGCCAGAGCCACTCGCACTTCCCCTGGAAGCCACCCAAACCGACATCAACCACAAGACAGTTCACACTGGACTAAGAACTAGCCGGTTTCTCCGGGCCATTTCCTTTGGGCCAAAGACTTGTCATCACATGACACATTCGAGTTGTGATGAAAAGGGGCCGCATGCTAACCTGACTGATGAGGAAGGTCTGAAATTAAACTTTTTATATTAAAAAGCAGTCTATCGTGGGTAGACCTCCTAGGCCGGTATATTCCCTGACAGAGATCAACTTTGGTCTTAACTGAGCCTATTGTCTATTTTGCATCTGAAGTAACTTGTAACTTCCCCTTTTCCAGACCCCTCAGGGCACAACCACTGCATCAGGGCGGAGACCACAATTTCCCTCATTGTTGTTGTTATCGTGGTAATTGTTGACTGTTAACTCTCCTGCACCATCTAAGTAAAAGAACTTGTGTCTATCATTTTACTTTTACCCAATCCCAGAGGTTTCCCCTCTGTGCTTTCTCCCGCCTCCCTAATCTATCACCAATAGATTGCATGTATCCCACTTTTTTCTACTCCTTCATTGGTAATTTATAGAACTTGGTGAAAAACCGCCATTCTCCATCAATTCCTTGAGATTCTGCTTCCTGCCAATACTCATTAACAGCAACTGGGACCTGAGATGAGAAGCTGGGCCAGGACGAACAGTCCTCAGTCCACACATCAGGAGAGCAACGAGGTGGAATAAGGTGAAGTGCATCCATGCAAGTGGAGGGCCTGATTGTGAGACCAAACATGAGGTGAGCTGGGGCAGGGGAGCAGGTACAGCCAGCCTGTGAGGACCTGAAGTGTGTGCCTGGACTGCTTCTTGGGTACAAGTCTCAGGTGCTAATTTAGGTGAATTCCTGTGGAACTACCTTTCCGTGAGCACATCCTTAGACTGGACACGGGATTTAGGAGTGTACAGTTCTGGTCCCAGTTTACTTGAGCATTGCGAGGGCCAATCTCACAGGCTCTCGGGAGCAGAGCAGAGCCTTAAGCTTAGGTCTTTCAACAATGACTAAGGTAGCTGTAAAAATGATAAGTTTATTAGTAATAAAAAAGCCCCTAAGAGGTTTGTTGCCTGTAAATGCAGACCCAGGCTCAGATCAATTTTAGAGAATTCCCTCTATCAGAACTGCTGCAATGACACATGAAGAAGTGCAAATGAGAAAAGGAGCGAATTTGGTCTAAAACGTTTGGAATAATTTCCCCCTCTGACTGTCAAGAGACCGAACTGGGTGCCCAAAGAAAAGGCCTCTGGTGTTCTCTCCACAGCAATCCAGGTTCTTATGCTTTTTAACTATCCCATGTTTTCCTCTAGTATTTTTTTTTCTAAAATGAAAATGGCTTTGTTTGTTGCAGCTTACTTAAACTATATAGAATAATACAGTTAATTCAAAATCCTGCCACAAGAGGTAAAAACTGCTTTTGTTTTAAGTGCATGCCTTTCCAGACAGTTCTACATGCACAGTTCCTTTCTTCTATTTTCCGTGGACTTAATTTACTATTCTAGATTCTAAGAAGGGTGTAAAACTTGTAACTATTCAGCTTGTCTCTTTCCCTAATATGTGCACTAAGACTGCACATTTTTCTCTAAGTCTTGTAATGTAGTATTTTTATTATCATTCAGTTCTAATTATTTCCTGACCCTTGGGCCCCTGCTCTGGAGCCCTGCTGACAGTGTGAGGCCTGGGGCCTGGGGTTCAGCTCCTGTGTCTGGCGTCTGGTAACTGGTGTCTGGTGTCCAGTGCCTGCTTAGGGGCCTGGGTTCCTAAACAGAGATCTGAGTTCCGACTGTAGCGTCTGTGGTCTCAGGGGTGAATTGTGTTTAGCTCTTTGTCTGGGTTCTGTTTGGGTGTGGCTGGTTTCCTGCGTTCCTGTGTGGGGTCCACGTGCAGCTATGACATCGGGGCCTGATGGAAGGTGTCCTGTGCCATTCTCTGGCTCCTGGTGTCTGGCATTCATGGCCCAAGGTCTGGCTTTATGTCTGTGGTTTAGCTTTTGGTTCATGGTCTGCTGTGGGGACCGGGGTCTGTTTCTGGGGCCGCAAGCCTGGCTCTGCTGTCTGGTGTCTGTTAATTGATGGTCCTTGTCTTTAGCTCAACGCCAAGTGGAGTCCTTGTCATGCCCTGAGGAAGCCCTGGGGTCATGCTGCCCCGAGTGAATTCCCTTTCAGGCGACACAGTTCAGCTCCACTCTGCTCCAGTCTGTGTGTGCTGATCTGGTCCTGGCATCTCCTCTTTGCTCAGTCCAGACAACTTATCAGTCAGTGTAATGTGGTAGGACATTGTAGTCACTCCCTGAATTGAGGTTTGTGTGAGAAGCCCCCGTGTAGAAATGAACACAAGGCTTTGTTTAGTTTTTTGTTGTTGTTGCTAAATTTGAGCTCAGTTATTCACCAGGAGCCTTTATAGTAGGGATCTTTATTATCATCCATATCTGTTGTCTGCTGTGTGAGTTGCACTGGAGTCCTGGGGTAAGGGACGAGGAGAGAGCTGGAGGCAGATTTTCTATCCTGGCTCCAGCCAGCTATGAAGGAGATGAGAGGTCTGGGGAAGAAAGTAGTAGACCTGGGGCAACATTTCCATCCTGCCTTGAGACCAGTGTGTGAGGGGCAGAGCGGGTGAGGAGAGAACTGAAGACAAATATTTATCCCCCTTCCACACACCTTTAAGGGAAGGGGGTCATGAGTCAGTGGGCAAGGAGAGACCTGCAGGCATATTCTCCCTCCCTGCTTCAGCCGTTATGAAGGGCACAGTGGTTGTTGGGTACGTGGCCAGGAAAGACCTTGAGCAGAGTTCTGTGTCACGGCTCCAGCCATCCTGTGTGGTTACAGTGGTTGCCTGGCAAAAGGAGAAAGACCTGGAGCTGAACTTTCATCCCTGCTTTCACCAGGATGTGATGGGAAAGAGGACACGAGGAAAGGGGCCGGGGACACGAGGGCCAGTGGAGACCTTGAGATGAGTTATGTGTCCTGACTGCAGCGCAGCTCTAATGGGCAGCTGGCGCCTGCGGAAATGGGCGAGGAGAGACCTGGATGCATGTCTCCATCCTGATGCAGGCAGTGTGGAGGTAGAGGGGGTGCCTGAGATAAGGGTTGAGTTTCAGCGAGTGTTTGAACCAGAGGGGATGCCTGGGGTGGGGTGCCCTGCAGTCAGCTGGAGTCTGTGAGCACTTTCTCCCGCTGTTTCCAAGTCAGCGCTTCCTCAGGACCAGTTTCCTGGGGGGAGTCCTCCTGGTTCCAGTTGGACCCCTTTTTGTGATCAACTCCTCCGGACAGGATTCAGGAGTGCACTGCTTCCCAACAGACACATTTTAAAATAGATACAATTTATTGATTTTTAGGGAGAGAGGAAGGGAGAGGGATAGAGAGACAGAAGCATCAATGAGAGAGTCATCGATCAGCTGCCTCCTGCACAACCCCTACTGGGGATCGAGCCTGAAACCCAGGCATGTTCCCTGACCAGGAATTGAACTGTGACCTCCTGGTTCATAGGTCGACACTCAACCACTGAACCACACCAGCTGGGCCAAATAGATAAATTAATGGAACAGAATAGAAGGTGTAGTAAGAGACCCAAATCCAAAGATAAATTTTATATGATAAACATGTCTCCTTAGGTCATTAGGAAAATGTGCGTTAAATAATAAACGGAATTGGGCCATGAAGCCAGCAGCAGGTCAAAGATAAAGGTCTAGCTGCAGCCCCAGCATGTTTGCTCAGTGGTTAGAGCATTGGCCCTGGGTCAAGGGCACCATTCCCGGCATGGGGGCTGCATGTGGGAGGCAACCGATGGATGTGTTTCTCTCTGTGTCTCCCTCTCCCTTCCACTTTCTTTCTCTCTCTCTTTTTAAAATATATTTTTATTGATTTCAGAGAGGAAGGAAGAGGGAGAAAGAGATAGAAACATCAATAATGAGAGAGAATCATGGATTGGCTGCCTCCTGCACACCCCTCACTGGGGATCGAGCTGTAACCTGGGCATGTGCCCTTGGCTGGAATCGAACCTCAGACCCTTCAGTCCACAGGGCGCCGCTCTACCCACTGAGCCAAACCCGCCAGGGCTCCCTTCCACTCTCTCTTAAAAAATCAATGTAAATAGCCTCCCGTGAGGATTAACAACTAAAAAAAAGCCTAAGCCACAGATTTTTTTTTTCTGGAGGGGCGGGGTCAGGTTGGAATTGGGGCGGGGCCGGACTTGGTGCTGGAGCTGGTCTGGGACTTAGGGGCGGGGCCTCGCTGTGCGTCCTAAACCAAAGGACCCGCCATGATGTGCGGGCAGAGCGGGAACTGAGGCGAGAGGCGTTGAGCCTGAGGGAGCAAAGGTTGGACCTGAGGAGAGGAGGTGGCCCAAGTGGAGCCACACAGGGTTCAGGTACGAGGCAGGCGCTGGCGGGCCTGAGGCGAGTGGTGGCCTGGGAGCAGCGTGGCCAGGTCCTGAGGTGTGAGGCCAGCGGCTCAAGGAGAGGCCGGCCGGGCACGAGGCTGAGGCTGAGGCTGAGGCAAGGCGCTCAGAGGCCGTGAGGAGAGGCCTCCGGTGTGAGGCCCGAGGTGAGGGGGCAGAGGGGTGTGAGGCGTGAGGTGAGGGGGGCAGAGGGGTGTGAGGCATGAGGTGAAGGTGCAGAGGGCGTGAGGAGAAGCCTCCGGTTGTGAGGCGTGAGGTGAGGGCGGCAGAGGGGTGTGAGGCGTGAGGTGGCGCCTTGGCTGGGCCCCCAGGTGAGGCTGCTCCCGGCGGCTCCCCGTTGTCACAGCCCCCCAGGCTCTCCTGTGGCTTCTGTGCGGAGCCCTCTTGTGTGTCACTGCCCGCAGCTGTAATGGACGTTCTCTGAGGAGTGAAGATGTGTTTCAGCCGCAACAACATGGACCCGTGACTCGGTTGGTCCTGTAGTGGCTTTGATCCCAGGTCTGGCGTGTCCGAGGTCTCTCTATCTCCTCCTCATCCTGTAAAATCAGTGAAGATTAAAGGGGAAATACGTAGATAGTTTAAGCTTGGAAGTTCGAACAGACTACTGATTTAGCTTCTGGATGTGAAGCTTTTATTTACCGTCCAAAGGTGGGAGTAAAGAGGACACAGCGGTGCATTCTGCATGTTGATGTTAAACTGGTAGTTACGTTTAGAAAGAACCTATAGTTTTCCCCCATTTCTTCCTAAGAGGTTTCCATGGCGATACCTGGATTTCAGGAGGGAACGTTAGCGTAAAGGCCTCAGCTTAAGACCTTAAGGTGCAAACAGGAGCCTGCTGGCCACCCCACCCGCACATGTCCCATTGGTTTGGGTTTTCTTACAAACATAACCTGCCCAGTGTGCTGCGCTTTTCCTAAATATCACCCTGTTTCACCGTTTCCCAAAACCTTTGTATTCCAAATATTACCTCATTGCTTCTTGCATTCATTTGTATGTAAATTAACGGAACAGTAGAGAAGTGTTAGTAAATAGCCCCAAACCATCAATAAATTGTGTAAGATAGATGTCTCCTTAGATCAGTTGTGTCAACATGCCTCGTAAAATAACTGGTTTTGGGACACAAGACAAAGAGTGGGTCGCAGATAAAAGACGACCAGCAGGATTTTTCCTGACTTGAGAGGCGGGTGGACATCAGTGAGCCTTTCCTGTGGGATCACTTTTCATGGGCAAGTCCTGCGGCTGAACACCAGCTTCTGGAGCGCCGCCTCCCTTTCAGTCTACTGAGCTGCGTGGTCCCATCCTGCAGTCTCTCCGGAGGCAGAGCCCAGGCGCTGAGGCTCGGTCTGTCAGCAACGAATGTTAAAGCTATAAAACGGGGATTCGGCCTGGCTGTTGTAGGCAGTGGTCAGAGCATTGGTCTGCATCATGAAGGGTCCCGGGTTTGATTCCTAGTCAAGGGCATGTGTTTGGGTTGCAGGTTTGATCCATGGTGAGTACAGGAGGCAACCAATCGATGTGTCTACCTCACATGGATGTTTCTCTCTCTTTCCCCCTCCCTCCCTCCTACTCTCTCTAAAAGATCAATAGAGAAAATATTCTTGGGTGAGGATTAACAAAAAAAAAAAGGGTGTGTGTGTGTGAATTTTACAATTTACAGAATGAAGACCCCGAGAGGTCTGTTCTGTGTTGAAAAGAACATCACTTGTAAATGTTAGAACCAGGCTCAGGTGAATTCCAGGGACCCAAAGCTTAGGAGTCCCCTCTCTCAGAACCGCTGGGATTGCACATGAAGAGGTGCTGATTATGAAAGGAGCCACTTTGGGCTAAACAATTAGAAAGAGCTTCTATTCTCTTTAGATTAAGAGACCAAGCTTGGTGAGCAAAGGAAAGACTGTTGTCACCACAACAATGTAGCTTGTTATTTATAAACTAGAGGCCCGGTGCATGAAATTCATGTAGGGGGGGGTATGTGGGGGGTGTGGGGAGGGGGTGTCCCCCAGCCTGGCCTGCGCCCTCTTGCAATCTGGGACCCCTCAGGTAGGGTCCCTAGGCCTGGCCAGTGATCAGGGCCTATCATAGCTTTCCCCCCCCCTACTGCCGGCAGCTGGTCCCACCCCCACCACTGCCACTGCTTACCATCTGTGTGGTGCTGCCCCCCCTCCCCTGCCACCAGTTGCCTCTGTGGGTGTGAGGTGCTATGGCTTGGCTGGCCTGGGCCTCCCTCTGTGGGGCGATCATGGAGCCCCACCTCCACCCACTCCCCATCAATCCCCCCGTCGGCTGTTGGCCTGGGCCTTGCTCTTTGGGGCAATCAATCATGGAGCGCCCCCGCCCCCCCATCGATCACCCCACAGAGGTGGCCTGGGCCTCCCTCTGCAGGGTGATTGTGGGGTGATGAAGGGGCCCCCTGACCAACTGCATCACATCCGCCTTGGCTGGCCTGGTGCCAGTGCGTGTCATAGTGTGGTCATCTGGACGGTTGTTATGCTGTTCAGTGGTCTGGTTGATTTGCATATTACACTTTTATTATTATAGATTATCCCATGTTTTGCTTTAGAACATTTTTCCTAAACTGAAAATGCCTTTGTAGCAGTTTACTTAAATAATGCAGAAAAATATAAAAATAATTCAAAATTTTACCCCAAGAGCAACAAAAAAACTGCTATGGTTTTAAGTATATCCCCCTTCAGACATCTATACACACACATTTCCTTCGTTCTGTTTTCTCTCGATTTACTTTACTGTTTTAGGTTCATATATATATATATTTCAGAAAGGAAGGTAGAGAGAGATAGAAATATCAATGATGAGAGATAATCATGATCCACTGCCTCCTGCATTCCCCCGACTGGGGATGGAGCCCACAACCTGGGCATGTGCCCTGGAATCAAACCGTGACCTCCTGGTTCACAGGTCAATGCTCTACCACTGAGCTACACCTGACAGGCTAGGTTCCTAATACGGATGCAAAACATGTAAATTTTCAGCTTTTATACATATGAGTGCACATTTTTTTCATCGTAAGTTTTGGTATGTACTATCATCATTCAGTTCAAATTATTTTCTAACTCGAATTGTGATGTATTTTGGGGTTATTTAGAAGTTGTATTTCATAACTTTTAAGTATTAGGAGTTTCTAGGTGCCTTCTGATCCTGATTTCTAGATTAACTGCAATGACGACAAGAAACATACTGTGTATAATTTCAATTCTTTGAAGTTTGTTGAAACTTGCTTCATAGTTCCACATGGTCACATAAACTATAATTGAAGTGTGCTCCTCTGCTGCCACCTTGTGTGTAACATGGGAATAACACCTTTGTGCCTTTCAGCAGGAAAGGTTGTTGGGTACAGTTTGCTGCTCAGGTAGTTGAAGTTTCTTACATCTTTGTGGGAGGCTATTGGTTCTGAAAGAGGTGTGCTCTGTCTCTGAGTGAGAGAGCTGTGTTAGATGTATTATGATTATAAATTTATCATGGTAATAAACTTGTCTAGTTTTCCTTGTAGCTCTGTTCTGTGTACTTTGATTTCATGTGATGAGGTGCTTGTGAATGTGGATCTTCCTGGTAAAATGAAGTTATTGATCTGAAGTGCTCTTGTTTATTTATAGTCATGCTTTATGCCTTCAAGTCTCGTGTGTTACATAATTTTTAATTGGTTTATGTTTGATTAACATATCTTTTTTCCATTCTTTCATTTTTTTTTTAATATACCCTATTGATTTTCCACAGAGAGGAAGAGAGAGGGATAGAGAGTCGGAAACATCGATGAAAGAGAAACACCGATCAGCTGCCTCCTGCACACCCCCCACTGGGGATGTGCCCGCAACCAAGGCACATGCCCTTGACCGGAATCGAACCCGGGACCCCTGAGTCCGCAGGCCGACGCTCCATCCACTGAGCCAAACCGGCTTCGGCTCATTTTTGATCTCTTTGTATCCTTATGTTTTAGATAGCTTTCAGTTTTTTATGCTAGTTCTGAGTGAAATGAGTTGATTTTGTTTCAATATTTTTTCCCATTCAGTTGTCCCAACAGCATTTTCCACTGGTCTAAGGAGATATTTTTTATTATACCAAACTTCCATATGTAATTTAGTCTATGACTAGACTTTGTATTCTGTCCCATTAACTTTTTTATTCACAGGACATTACCCAAATTTTTAAAGTACTGTAGCTTTGTAACACAATACATTTTTCTATCTTGTCAGGGCAGCTTTTATTCATTCATTTGCTTTTTCAGAAGTTTCCTTTATTATTTTTAAATATATGTTTATTGATTTCAGATATAAAGGGAGAGGGAGAGAGAGATGGAAATATTAATGATGAGAGAGAATCATTTATTGGCTGCCTCTTGCACACACCCCACTGGGGATGGAGCTCACACCTGGGCATGTGCCCTGACTGGGAATCATACATGACTTCCTGGTTCATGGGTCAATGCTCAACCACTGAGTCACACTGGCCAGGCTACCAGGAGTTTCTTTTTAAAAATATATTTTATTGATTTTTTACAGAGAGTAAAGGAGTGGGATCGAGAGTCAGAAACATCGATGAGAGAGAAACATCGATCAGCTGCCTCCTGCACACCCCCACTGGGGATGTGCCCACAACCAAGGAACATGCCCCTGACTGGAATCGAACCTGGGACCCTTCAGTCCGTAGGCGGATGCTGTATCCACTGAGCCAAACTGGTCAGGGCTATCAGGAGTTTCTTGATACTCATCTATTACCCGTTTTCTCCATCCTAAATTTTTTGAGATTACCTAACGAAAATTAACATGACACATATGCTGCACTTTTTCTAAATATCACCCATTTCACCTCCACAACCTAAGACCCCGGCTCCCCATTTTCCAACATTCTCTGTTCCTAATCTTACCTCACTGAGGCCCAGTGCATGGGGAGGGTCTGGAGTGGCTGCTGGCTGCCAGCCGGGTGCCTCCCTTCCCCAGCCGCCTGCTGCCACTGGCCCCGCCCCCTGGTCAAACTCCTGGTCGAACTCCCAGTCGAGGGGACAATTTGCATATTAGACTTTTATTACATAGGATTGTCTTTGGCATTCATTTGTATGTGAGTTTTCCTTGTGCATGTATTAAAAGTAGTCCATCTCTTGTTAATTTGATCATGTTAATTTGGATATTAGCTCAGTTGTTAGAATTTACAAGGTATGAGGTAAATAATTACTTTTTAAATCTCCCACAGTTTTGAAGAGCGGCCTTGTGAAATTATTGGCTGGAACATGGCTAACTTCTCACGCTGATGCAGCCGAGATGAGAGATCATGGACACCTGACAGGAAAGGTAAGCATTGTCATTTTTTTTTTTTTTTTCATTTTGTTGGCCCTTTGTGTGTGACACTGCAGGGTTTGGTAAAATTGTCAATTTCTGAAATTATTTTTTTCTCTTATACATTGACATTGGCATGAAAAAAAAGTATTTGTGAAACTAGCTGCTTGAACTTAGAGCAGTGATGGGCAACCTTTTGAGCTTGGTGTGTCAAACTTCGCCAAAAAACTGAGCATAACTCGGGTAGTGTGTCACTTTGAGGAAAAAAACATTATTTCGCAAATGTTTCATCCTCAGGAGCAGCAAATGTTTCATCCTCGGCATGTGGCCGCGTGTCATCAGAAATGGCTACGCGTGTCAGTGCTGACACGCGTGTCATAGGTTCGCCATCACTGACTTAGAGTGACATGGGCTCTTTCTATTGAATCAAGGGGTTTTACACAACGTGAGGATCTGGTTCAGTTCATGCATCTGGATCTGGCACCTGAGGTCTGGTGTCTGTCTCCAACTCCACATTGTGGCTGTGGCATCTTAGTCATAGATCCCTGCTCTATGTCCAGGGTCTGTGGTTTCACGTCAAATATGTATGCGGTGTGTGTCTGGGGTTTGGGGTGTCTTTGGGCGTGGCTTTGTGTCCTGGGTTCTGTGCGGGTCTGAGTGCAGCTATAGATTCAGATTCCGGTGTGTGGAATCTGGTCTTAAGAACTAGCTGTCAGTCTCTGGCATCTGGTTTCTGGCTTTTGTGCTGCATAGTATGCTGGAGTCAGGGGAATCGCTTTGAGTGTGAGTCCCAGGGCCGGGGGTCCAGGTTAGGGTTTGTGATCTGCCGTATGGTCCAGGTTCTGGAGTCCAGGGTGTGTGTCTGGGGTCCTGATTGTCTCTGGCATCTAGTGTCTGTCCACTGATGGTCATTGCGTTGAATTCAACACTAATAAGAGTCCCCAAGTTTATAGAGTTGAGGCAGGGTATTAAAAAGCTAGGAAAAGTCCTTGGCAAGTGGAATGGGAAATCTGAGACTCTCACAGGGCCTAGTAATTTATAGGCCCAACTAGTAAGTCACAAGAACGTATCTTCCCTAACCTAGGATGCTTAGGAGCCAATGGGTTACACATTCCAGACAGTGTCTGGGCAGATCCCCCTTAGTTCAAGTCCCTTTCCAGTGACATTTGTTAAGGTGAAACTGGTCAGAGAATGACCCTGATCACTGTATATGCTCTTTGTAATGCATCAGGATATCAAAGCACACACCTGGGGAGTCAATGAATCCTCTATTGAGATATTCCAATGAGACCTCCCCTAAAATGGTCTCCTTTAAAAACCAAGTAAGCCCTAGCCGGTTTGGCTCAGTGGATAGAGCGTTGCTCTGCGAACTGAAGGGTCCCGGGTTTGATTCTGGTCAAGGGCACATGCCCGGGTTGTGGGCTCGATCCCCAGCAGGGGGCATGCAGGAGGCAGCCGATCCATGATTGTCTCTCATCATTGGTATTTCTTTCTCTCTGTCCCTCTCCTTTCCTCTCTGAAATCAATAAAAATATGACTTAACACCAGGACATTTTTTTTCCATTTAAAGAAATATTAATTCAAGACTCTCCAACATTGTTGCAATGAACTTTATCAGGTTCCTAACCACTCATGGACATCTGCCCCTGTCTGTGACACCTCCATCTACAGTGGAAATCAAAAGCTTTTCAAGGAGAAAAAGGACAGATATCCAAAATACCCAGCTATCCTGAGGCACTGACAAGGCCTGTATACCTACAGGTATTATTAAGAATTAGAGGCCCAGTGCATGGATTCATGCACCGTTGGGGTCCCTCAGCCTGGTCTGCAGCCTCTCGCAGTCTGGGACCCCTTGGAGGATGTCCGACTGCTGGCCTGCGGGGATCAGGGAAACCGGCAGTCCGTCTGAGAGCCCCTGAGGGATGTAGCAGTGTGTGAAGTGGCAGGCGGCTGGGAGGAGCCCGAGCCGGGGCCAGGAGCTGCTTGCACTCATCCCGGCCCCACTGCTCCTGCTGCTGCCGCCTCTCACTAGTGCGCTGCTGCAGAGGCGGGAGAAGCTCGTGCCGCCGCAGCTGCCCCTGCCAGCTGTGAGCCCAGCGTGTGGCGCCTGTCAGTCAGCTGAGCGGCACTCCCACTGTGGGAGCATACTGACCACCAGGGGGCAGCATCTGCATTGAGCATCTTCCCCCTGGTGGTCAATGCGCATCATAGCGACCGGTTGTTGGTTGTTCGGTCACTTAGGCTTTTATATATAGAGATAAGAATATTTATAGACCTGGCTGGTGTGGCTCAGTGGTTGAGTGTCAGCCTATGAACCTGGAGGTCACAGTTGGATTCCCGGTCAGGGCACATGCCCGAGTTGCAGGGAAGGCTTGATCTCTGGTGGAGGATGTGCAGGAGGCAGCTGATCAGTGATTCTCTTCCAAGGTCAATATTTACCTTAAATAGTGCTGTCTATTTTGTTTTACACCTACGATAACATACTTATTATATCTAAAGAGAGAAAGTAAGAGAGAGAGAGAGAGAGAGAGAGAGAGAGAAACATTGATCAGTTGCTTCCCATACGTGCCCCTATCAGTGATCAAATTCACAACCTGGGTACATGCAACCTGTCATCCAACCTGCCACCTTTTTGATATGTCTTTAGTGTGTCCTTTCTGGAGAAGGGATTTCAGATCATCTAAAAATTAAGTTGTTTGTTGTTTTGTTCATGATTTTTACAAATTCCTGTTTTTGGCTAACAAGTGATATTGGAGGTATTTATAACTGTTTTCTTGCATTTCCCAGGCCCTCTTTTTGCTCTTTAGGTAGCTTCTTTTGGTGCCTAGAAGATGCAAATGTTAAAGAAAAAATGACTTGTGTGTTTATTTGTCATTGTTTTGGCTTGGGAAGAGATTGCTCCAATTTGTCAAAATGAGCCTCATCTTGTGTGTAAAGTGTGTCATCATTGTGTAATTTTATTGTGTTTAATTTTTTCTAATTATATTTATCCCCCTTTAGGTTAGATTAGAATTTCAGAGGGAGAGGGTACATTGGTCAGGGTCCGTGTCAAAAGTCATGGGTGAGAGTTTAAGGTTTAAATGCAAAATATTAAGGTTCAGAGGTCAGTGCTCATGGTTGAAAAGTCAAGGGCCAAGGTGCAAGGCTTGAGCATCATGGTTCAAGTGTCCCATCAACTGATAAGCATGGTCAGACTGACCCACCAGGAGTCAAAACATCACCTCATCCACATCATCTCAGGGAAGGCCAATAACTGACCACTGTGACCCCCGGGCCTGCCCGTAGCTGCAGTCCATCCCCATTCTCACCCCAGCCCCTTCCCCTTTCTAGTCCTGTCCCCGCACCTGCTGGAAGACGGGATTTGAATGCCTGTAAGCGCCCTGTCTCCTTGGTTGGCTGACCTTCTCAGTAAATGCCTTATATGATTCAAGCCCGCCTTATTGAACACACTGACAGGCAGCCCGAGTCCAACCAGGGATTTACAAGTAACTGGAGGGCTAGGGCTAGGGCTAGGGTTTAGGGTAAGGGATAGAGGTAGGGGTAGGGCTAAGGTTTAGGGTTCAGGGCTAGAGTTTATGGTTTAGGATTTAGTTTCTTACTTGATTTGTTATTAATTAACTTAGTTTCTTTTCTTTCTAGTTATTCATTATGTAAGTAGTCTATTTAGTTGTTAGTTTACATGTCGATTACTTAAACACTTACTTTTTTTGTTTACTTATTTATCAATTTATTTACTTTGTTACCTACCTATTTCTGTAGCTTTTTACTTGCTTTTTATGTGCTGCTCTATTTATTTATTTATTTATTTATTTATTTATTTATTTGTGTATTTACTTATTTGTTTACTTCATTACTTTCTTACTTACGTTTTCACTTATGTATTTAGTTAGTTAGTTGCTTTTTTATCTAGTTACTTATTTGTTTTTTTATTTACTTACATGTTTGCTTATTTACTTGTTTATTGACTTCAGTATTTATTAGTGTATTTATTTACTTGGTTATTTAATTATTGATGTATTTACATATTCATTTTTTATGTTTTTTATTTAATTATTTCTTTGTTTACTTATTTATGTATTTATTTACATACTTAGTTAATCATTCATTTACGTGATTCTTTGTTCATTTATAGATTCCTTTATTTATCTATGTATGTAATTATTTATTTACTAGAGGCCCGGTGCACGAAATTCGTGCACGGAGGGGGCTTGTCCCTCAGCCCAGCCTGTACCCTCTCCAATCTGGGACCCCTCAAGGGATGTCCGACTGCCCGTTTAGGCCCGATACCTGGGATCGGGCCTAAACGGGCAGTCGGACATCCCTCTCACAATCCAGGACTGCTGGCTCCCAACTGCTTGCCTGCCAGCCTGATCACCCCCTAACCACTCTGCTGCCAGCCTGTTTGCCCCCAGCTTCCCTCCTCTGCCAGCCTGGTCACCCCTAACTGCCCTCTCCTGCAGGGTTGATCACCTCCAACTGCCCTCCCTTGCAGGTCTGGTCCTTCTCAACTGCCCTCCCTTGCAGGCCGGGTGCCTCCCAACTGCCCTCTCCTGCTGGCCATCTTGTGGTGGCCATCTTGTGTCCACATGGGGACAGGATCTTTGACCACATGGGGGCAGCTATATTATGTGTTGCAGTGATGATCAATCTGCATAGTACTCTTTTATTAGATAGGATAGAGGCCTGGTACAGGGTTGGGGCCAGCTGGCGTCCCGGATCAGGTGGGGGTTCCCTTGGGGCGTGGGGTGGCCTGACCGAGGGGCCTGTGGTGGTTTGCAGGCAGGCCACACCCCCTGGCAACCCAAGCGGAGGCCCTGGTATCTGGAATTTATTTTCCTTCTACAATTGAAACTTTGTAGCCCGGAGCAGAGCCAAGCCTGGGGCTCCCTCCGAGGCCCGCAGCCATTTGTGTTGGGGTTATAATTGAAACTTTGTTGCCTTAAGCGGGTGGGCCTGGCCAGGGTGTGTGGAAAGCTTTGCTTACCCTGTTGCCGGCGGCAACCCTGGCCTGCTCTCTCAAGCTCCATTCTGCTGCCATTTGTTTGAATTTGTTTACCTTCTATAATTGAAACTTTGTAGCTTGAGTGGAGTTTTAGGCCTGCAACGGCTGGCTGAAAGCTTGGCTTCCTCTGTTACCTAGGAAACCTTGCTGTCTTTGGCTGTAGCCATCTAGGTTTGGGTTAATTTGCATACTCGCTCTGATTGGATGGTGGGCGTGGCTTGTGGGTGTGTCGGAGGTATGGTCAATTTGCATATTTGTCTATTATTAGATAGGATTACCTTATTTGGTTATGTTTCAAGGCATTTATTTAACTATTTAGTTATTTAATCCTTTGTTTGCTTTTTCATTGATTTACGTGTGTAGTGATCTATTTAGTTATTTCTGTACTTTTTTGCTTATTTCCTTATATATTCATTTATTTAATTAATAAGGTATTCGTGCACTTATTCATTTACATATTTGTAGTTCTGTATTTTATTTGTTTAAATACATATTTATTCATTTCTTTATTGTTATCATTTGTGTACTATTTACTCATCTAGTACTTTTTTATTATTTCTTTCAGTTCCTAGTTACTTATTTATTTATTATTGATTATTTACTTATTTGTTTATAATTTTTTTCTTTTTTTTCCTATTTTCTTAGTTATATTTTTGTTATTTTCTTAGTTATTGCTTATTTAGTTATTTCTTATGTATTATTTTCTTATTATTTTTTATTTGTTGGTTATCAGTTACTTACTTTGTATGTATTTATTTTTCATTTACTGGTGTATGTATTTATTTACTTATTTGCAATTTATGTTTTTATTTTTCTACAATGTGTTTGTCATTCATTATTTAGTATTTACTCACTAATGTATCACTTTTTACTTTTTTATTACTTAGTGTTTACTTTTTCTTTACTTTTTATGTCTTATTTACTTTTGATTTAATGTGTATTATTTGTTGCTATTTATTATTTATTTTTATTTCATATTATTTACTTCTTGTATATAATTGATTTCTATTTTTTATGTATTGCGGATTTTTGGCTTGTTATGGGATACTTACTTTTCGTTTATTAATTTCTTACTTATTCATAATGTAGTTGTGCAATTGGTATTATTTCATTGAATATTAATTGCCGTGTTTATTTATTTATTTATTATTTATATTTTCACTGCTATTTTATTATTCATGTGTTTATTAAGTGTTTATTTGGTATTTACTACTTGCCTGCCTATTTGTTAATTATATTTATTTACTTATTATTTACTTAAGTGTTTTTTTGTTTATTTAGTAATGATTAATGTTTCATTCATTATTTATTCATTAATTATTTGTTATTTGTTTGGCTTTTGATTGATGTTTTTTAACTTATTTTCCTAGATTTTATTTACTTACTTATTTCATTTTTATTCCTTTATGTATGTAGTTTTTAATTAATTTATTTAGTCCTTTGTTTACTTCTCATTTAGTTTCTCTCTTACTTATTCATTTATACATTACTTACTTATTTACTTTCTTACTTATTTGTTGAGTTTCTTGTTTACTTACCTATGTACTTAGTTATTTACTTAGTTATTTACTTACTTACTTATTTACTAACTTATTTATAAATTTTATTAACTACTCAGATATTTGATCATTTAATGAGTTATCGCATACATAATGTAATTATTTACTCAATATTGTATCCAATCATTTACTTACTTATTTATTTAATCATTCAATCGTTTGATCGTTTTTGTAATAATTTTTGTGATTAGTCGATCATTTACTTACTTCTTTGACTGTTATTTCTTTAAGCAAGTAATAATTTATTACTTTGTTTAATTAATTATTTATATATTTATCTAATCATTTATTATGTTATGTTAGTATTCGTTTATTAAGTTTTGATTGAGACATGAAGTCATTGCTGTGCAGTGCTCTTCTTCCTTTGCTGTCCTGCCTTTTTTATTCCATTTGTCTTTGTGGTGTTATCTTTATGTCGTTATGTTTGTTTCATATGTCTTTATACATTCCGTTACTTGGATTTCTTTGTGCCCCTGTGTTTCCGGTATATTTCACCTTTCCTGCTATTTATGAGGGAGATGATTTCATTTTCCTGCAAGCAATGTTTTCCAAATTTCCGTTACTACAGCAGCATTTAGAATGACATTGGCATTTTCCCACTCTTTTAGGGAGATGTTTTCATTATGGCTCATTTTCATGTGCATTTTGGTCTGTGACTGGAGCTTGTTCTCTGTGCCATCAGGTTTTCCATTTTTGGGGCTTTACCCAAGGTTTTGTTCTGTTCGCTTGGTCATCCGCCTGTTTCTTTGTTTCTTGATTGGTTTGTTTATTGAGCTGCTTAGTTGTTTAGAAGTGTGCTTTTTGGAAATTTTGAAAGAGAGGCAGGGGCAAGTTATGCGTAGTTACAGACATCCCAGAGAAGGAAACATTGATTAGCTGCCTTCTGCATGCCTTCTATTGGTCATGTGCCTTAACCGAAGGTACATGTTTTTGAATGGAATTGAGTTTGGTATTCTGCAGTATACAGGCTGGCGGTGTCTCCACTGAGCCACCCCAGTTAGGGCAGTGCTTGGCTGATGACTCCACAGAGCTAAATAGCCGCAGCAGCACTGTAGAAATGTCTTCTGATAGGTACATTTTTCAGGGCTAAGCTGTTGCTAGTGTCACTTCTTTAAAGTAGACTCTTCCAGGCCATGCTGTGGTGTTTCCTGGAAGAGCCACACTCAAGGGACCAGAGACTCGCATGTGGCTTGCGAGCCACGTTTTTACGGGCAAAGAGTGAGGGCACTGCCCAAGGTTTTACGTTGCTGTGCAGTACGTTTTTCTATCTGGTCATGGTAGCTTTTCTTTATTGTTTTCCCCACCAATTTACTTTTGTTATTTTTGGCTCTGATGGTTTTTGATTTCCGAGAGGAAGGGAGAGGGAGGGAGGGAGGGAGGGAGGGAGGGAGGGAGATGGAACTATTAATGGAGAGATGGAACTATTAATGGAGAAAGTGAATCATTGCTTGGCTGCCTCCTATACTCCACGCACCCCAATGAGGATCAAGCCCAGAAACTGGGCATGTGTCATGCTCGGGAATCAAATGTTAATTAATGGATCATGGGTGTACGCTCCACCACTGAGGCCCACTGTCCAGGCTACAAAGAGGTTTTGCATGTTCTCTTGAGAGGTTTTCTAGCAAGCATGAACATGTCGCACATCCTGCACATTGCAGGGTCAACACCCCTTGCAGAAGCGCTGCCGAGGACCCTGTGTCCCCATTTCCCAATGTTTCCTGTCGACAATATTGGCGTTCATTTGTATGTGACTTTTCCTTGTGCATGTGTTCCATGTAGTGCATCTCTGGGTCATTACATTATGTTACTTTGGTTATTGTCCGAGAGATATGTATTTATGAAGTTCTCCAGGCCCGGTGCACAAAATTTCTGCACGGAGGGGGGTTGTCCCTCAGCCCAGCCTGTACCCTGTGCAATATGGGACCCCTTGAGGGATGTCCGACTGCCCGTGTAGGCCTCATCCCGGTGGGATCGGGTCTAAACAGGCAGTCGGACAGCCCTCTCACAATCCAGGACTGCTGGCTCCCAACTGCTTGCCTGCCTGCCTTTCTGATTGTCCCTAACCTAACCGCTTCTGCCTTCCAGCCTGATCACCTCCTAACCACTCTGCTGCCAGCCTGTTTGCCCCCAACCTCCCTCCTCTGCTGGCCTGGTCACCCCTAACTGTCCTCTCCTGCAGGGTTGATCACCTCCAAATGCCCTCCCTTGCAGGCAGGGTGCCTCCCAACTGCCCTCTCCTGCTGGCCATCTTGTTTTGGCCATCTTGTGTACACATGGTGGCAGCTATATTGTGTGTTGCCGTGATGTGCACATTACTCTTTTATTAGATAGGATAGAGTGCTGGTACAGGGGTGGGGGCTAGGTGGTCTGTCCTGAAGGGCGTCCCGGATCAGGTGGTGGTTCACTTGGGGTGTGGGGCGGCCTGAGAGAGGGGCCTGTGGTGGTTTGCAGGCCGGCCACGCCCCCTGGCAACCCAAGCGGAGGCTCTTGTATCTGGAATTTACTTTCCTTCGACAATTGAAACTTTGTAGCCTGGACCGGAGCCAAGCCTGGGGCTGCCTCTGAGGCCAGCAGCCATTTGTGTTGGGGTTATACTTGAAACTCTGTTGCCTTAAGCGGGTGGGCCCGGACAGGGTGTGCGGAAAGCTTTGCTTCCCCTCTTGAATCTGCTGGCATGTGTTTGAATTTGTTTCCCTTTTTTAAAAAAATATATTTTATTGATTTTTTACAGAGAGGAAGAGAGAGGGATAGAGAGTTAGAAACATCGATCAGCCGCCTCCTGCACACCCCCTACTGGGGATGTGCCCGCAACCAAGGTACATGCCCTTGATCGGAATCGAACCTGGGACCCTTGAGTCCGCAGGCTGACGCTCTATCCACTGAGCCAAACCGGTTTCGGCTGTTTCCCTTTTATAATTGCAACTTTGTAGCTTGAGTGGAGGCTTAGGCCTGCCAGGGGCAGGCGTAAAGTTTGGCTTCCTTTGTTACCTAGGAAACCTTGGTCTGTGTGTCTGTAGCCATCTTGTTTTGGGTTAATTTGTATACTTGCTATGATCGGATGGTGGGCGTGGCTTGTGGGGGTGGCTTCCAAGTGTATCGGAGGTATGGTCAATTTGCATATTTGTTCTTTCTTACATAGGATCACATCTCCCACAGTTTGGAAGAGCTGCCTTTGTCAAATGATCGTCTGGGACATGGCTGGCTTCTGATCGTTGCTGCAGCAGACACATAATGGACATCTGCCAGAAACTGTAAGCGTTGTTATGACTCTTATTCTGTCATCTGGATATGTGTGTGACCCTGCAGGGTTTGCTCATATTTGGAATTCTCGATTTATTTCTTCTCTTCAATATTGACATTGGTATGAAGAAATAGTATTGGTGAAACTAGGCGCTTGCATTTATACCGCCATCGCTTGTCTTGATTGAGTCGTGGGTTTGTCTGCAGTGTGTACATCTGCATCTGCCTCATTTTGTGCATCTGGCAACTGCAGTCTGCTATTTGTGTGCGCTGCTGCATTGTGGCTGTGCCGTCTCAGTCACAGACTTCTTGTAGACATCTATGGTGTGTGGTTTCGTGTGAGGTATGTGTTTTGTTGTGTGTTTGGGTGTTTTTGCCTTCCTAGTTTGTCGCTTTGTGTGCTGCGTTCTGTGGGTTCCGAGTGCATGTATGCATTCACACTGTGTTGTATGCGATGTGGTCTGAAGAATCTGCTGTCAGTCTGTGCCATCTGATGTATGGCTCCTGTGATGCATTGAGTGCTTCTTTCAGGGCAGTCGATTGCCGTGTTAGTCTTGGGGCTAGGAGTGTGGTCCTTGGCTTGCTTTGTGTTGCGCTGCAGGGTCCAGGTTCTACAGTGCATAGTGTGTGCCTGTGTCATTGATGATGGCTCTGTCATCTATTGTCTTTGCATACGTCGTCGTTGCGTTGAGCTCACCACTGATGAGAGTGCGCGGTGGCGGTGGTGATTGTCTTGCATTTCACAAAAGTGGGAGGTCCTCGGAATGTGGAAGTGGACATCTCAGACTCCAAGTGTTATTGCCCCACATGATGAATCAAACATATGTGCCTTCTGTTACCTTGGATGCTTGCGAGTGGCTGGCTTTGACAGTCCAGACCCTGTCTTTGCAGGTTCAGCCTGTATCGATTTCCTTTCCAGTGCCTTTGGTCAACGTCCTGCTTGCCAGAGAATGTCCCTGATCTCTGTGCATGATCTTTGCCATGTATTAGCATGCAAAAGCTCACACTTGAGAGTTGATCAATGCTCCCTTGAAACATTCCGATGACACCTCCCTTAAAATGGTGGACTTTAAAGGGCTGGCAACTCATGCTTGCCTTGGCCCAGCGCACAGGGTGTTGCCTTGGGAAGTGAGGGGTCCCAGGTTGGGTTTGACTCAAGTCAAGGGCACATGGCTGGGTTGTGGGCTCCATATCCACCGGGTCTCATGTAGGAGGTAGCTCATCTGTGACTGTTATCATTGATGTTTCCCTCTGTTTCCTTCTCTCTCTCTCTCTTTCTCTCTCTCTCTCTCATTCTATTTCTCTGTCTGGCTATCTCTCTGTTTCTCTTTGTCTCTGTATTTCTCTGTGTCTCTGTGTCTGTCTGTCTCTCTATTTCTCCTTGTCTCTGTCTCTGTATCTCTCTCTGACTCTCTCTGTATTTCTCTCTGTCTATGTCATTCTCTGTTTTTCTTTCTCCCTCTCTCTGTCTATCTCTCTGTGTGTCTGTTTATCTATATCTGTCTCTGTGTATCTCTCTCTGTCTTTCTCTGTGTCTCTCTTTCTGTGTCTGTCTCTATTTCTCTTTCTGTCTGTATTTCTATGTCTGCCTCTATTTCTCTCTGTCTCAGTCTTTCTCTGTCTGTCTTTATTTCTGTCTGTCTGTCTTTCTGTCTGTCTCTCTATTTCTCTCTGTGTCTGTGTCTTTTCCTGTCTCTGTGTTTTCCTGTCTGTCCCTCTCTCTTTTTCTCTGTCTCCACCTTTCTCTGTTAGTCTCCTTTACTCTGTTTCTCTTTGTTCCTCTATCTCTTTGTCTTTCTGTCTCTGTTTCTTTGTGTTTCGGTATCTCTGGGTCTTTTCCTATGTGTGTCTGTTTCTCTCTCTCTCTCTCTCTCTCTCTCTCTCTCTCTCTCTCTCTGTCTCTCTAATTGTTTGTCTGTGTTCCTGTATCTCTCTGTGTCTCTGTCTCTCTCTGTCTCTCTTCTTGTCTCTCTGTCTCTCCCTCTGTCTCTCTTCTTGTCTCTCTGTCTCTCCCTCTGTCTCTCTTCTTGTCTCTCTCTGTCTCTCTCTCTGTCTCTCTCTGTCTCTTTCATTTTCTGTCTATTTCTGTCTGTCTCTGTCTGTATTTATCTACCTGTATCTGTCTCTCCCTTTCTCTGTTAGTCTCCTTTCCTTTGTTTCTCTTTGTTCCTCTCTCTCTCTCTCTCTCTCTCTCTCTCTCTCTCTCTCTCTCTTTGTGTTTCTGTCTCTGTTGCTCTTTTCCTCTGTGTGTCTCTTTTCCTGTCTCTCTCTCTGTCTGTTTGCCTGTGTCCCTATGTCTCTCTGTTTCTCTCCCTCTCTGTCTGTGTCTCTTGGTCTTCTCCTCTTTTTCTCTTCTTGTCTCTCTTTGTCTCTCTCTCTCTCTCTCTCTCTCTCTCTCTCTCCCTCCCTCGTTATGTTCGTCTCTCTCCATGTCTGTCTTTCTCTCTTTGTTTACCTTTACGTTACCTTTCCCCTCACCTCTACCTCATTCTCACTTCCTTTTATCCCCCTAAATTCCCTCCCTCCTCCCTCCCTCCCTCCCTCCCTCCCTCCCTCCCTCCCTCCCTCCTTCCTTACCTCCCTCCCTCCCTCCCTCCCTCCCTCCTTCCATCCCTTCTTCTGTGTCTCTGTGTCTCTGACGGACTGTTATTTTGTGTCTCTCTCTGTCTCTCTCTCTCTCTCTCTCACTCTCTCCCCCCCTCCTTTCATACCCTCCCCTTCCCTGCCCTTCACTCCCCCTCCCCCTACCCTTCCATATTTCTCCCCTCCCCTTCCCTCCCCTCCCCCTCCTATTACCCTCCCCTTCCCTCCCCCTCCCCTCCATTCCCCTCCCCTCCCCCTCCCCTCCCCTCCCCCTCCCCCTCCCCCTCCCTTTCCCCTCCCCTCCCCTCCCCTCCCCCTCCCCCTCCCTCCCCTCCCCCTCCCTTTCCCCTCCCCTCTCCCTCCCCTCCCCCTCCCCTCCCCCTCCCCTCCCCTCCCCCTCCACTCCCTTCTCCTCCCCCTCCCCTTCTCCCCTCTTCCCTCCACGTTTCCACTCTTCCGTAAACCTCCCCATTCCCACTCCCGTTCCCTCCCCTCCTCTCCCCCTCCCCTTTTCTCCCCCACCTTCCCCCATCCTTTCCTCTCTCACCCTCCTTTCCTCTTTGGCATAAATAAGAATGTGACTTCTCACCAACGAGCACATTTCATTTCCTTTTCACTAATGGGCATCTGCCCTCATCTTTGACCTTTCCATGATCAGTGGGCGGTCACAACATAGTAAGAGCTACAGGCTCAGGGAATGAAATTTGTGCATGGCATTTGTGGGGGGGGGGATTGGGTGGTCCTTCAGCCCAGCCTGTACCCTCTCCAATATGGGACCCCTCGATGGATGTTCAACTGCTTGTTTATTG
>NC_072487.1:79536789-79544289 GCF_027574615.1 Eptesicus fuscus
TTAGGGTTAGGGTTAGGGTTAGGGTTAGGGTTAGGGTTAGGGTTAGGGTTAGGGTTAGGGTTAGGGTTAGGGTTAGGGTTAGGGTTAGGGTTAGGGTTAGGGTTAGGGTTAGGGTTAGGGTTAGGGTTAGGGTTAGGGTTAGGGTTAGGGTTAGGGTTAGGGTTAGGGTTAGGGTTAGGGTTAGGGTTAGGGTTAGGGTTAGGGTTAGGGTTAGGGTTAGGGTTAGGGTTAGGGTTAGGGTTAGGGTTAGGGTTAGGGTTAGGGTTAGGGTTAGGGTTAGGGTTAGGGTTAGGGTTAGGGTTAGGGTTAGGGTTAGGGTTAGGGTTAGGGTTAGGGTTAGGGTTAGGGTTAGGGTTAGGGTTAGGGTTAGGGTTAGGGTTAGGGTTAGGGTTAGGGTTAGGGTTAGGGTTAGGGTTAGGGTTAGGGTTAGGGTTAGGGTTAGGGTTAGGGTTAGGGTTAGGGTTAGGGTTAGGGTTAGGGTTAGGGTTAGGGTTAGGGTTAGGGTTAGGGTTAGGGTTAGGGTAGGGTTAGGGTTAGGGTTAGGGTTAGGGTTAGGGTTAGGGTTAGGGTTAGGGTTAGGGTTAGGGTTAGGGTTAGGGTTAGGGTTAGGGTTAGGGTTAGGGTTAGGGTTAGGGTTAGGGTTAGGGTTAGGGTTAGGGTTAGGGTTAGGGTTAGGGTTAGGGTTAGGGTTAGGGTTAGGGTTAGGGTTAGGGTTAGGGTTAGGGTTAGGGTTAGGGTTAGGGTTAGGGTTAGGGTTAGGGTTAGGGTTAGGGTTAGGGTTAGGGTTAGGGTTAGGGTTAGGGTTAGGGTTAGGGTTAGGGTTAGGGTTAGGGTTAGGGTTAGGGTTAGGGTTAGGGTTAGGGTTAGGGTTAGGGTTAGGGTTAGGGTTAGGGTTAGGGTTAGGGTTAGGGTTAGGGTTAGGGTTAGGGTTAGGGTTAGGGTTAGGGTTAGGGTTAGGGTTAGGGTTAGGGTTAGGGTTAGGGTTAGGGTTAGGGTTAGGGTTAGGGTTAGGGTTAGGGTTAGGGTTAGGGTTAGGGTTAGGGTTAGGGTTAGGGTTAGGGTTAGGGTTAGGGTTAGGGTTAGGGTTAGGGTTAGGGTTAGGGTTAGGGTTAGGGTTAGGGTTAGGGTTAGGGTTAGGGTTAGGGTTAGGGTTAGGGTTAGGGTTAGGGTTAGGGTTAGGGTTAGGGTTAGGGTTAGGGTTAGGGTTAGGGTTAGGGTTAGGGTTAGGGTTAGGGTTAGGGTTAGGGTTAGGGTTAGGGTTAGGGTTAGGGTTAGGGTTAGGGTTAGGGTTAGGGTTAGGGTTAGGGTTAGGGTTAGGGTTAGGGTTAGGGTTAGGGTTAGGGTTAGGGTTAGGGTTAGGGTTAGGGTTAGGGTTAGGGTTAGGGTTAGGGTTAGGGTTAGGGTTAGGGTTAGGGTTAGGGTTAGGGTTAGGGTTAGGGTTAGGGTTAGGGTTAGGGTTAGGGTTAGGGTTAGGGTTAGGGTTAGGGTTAGGGTTAGGGTTAGGGTTAGGGTTAGGGTTAGGGTTAGGGTTAGGGTTAGGGTTAGGGTTAGGGTTAGGGTTAGGGTTAGGGTTAGGGTTAGGGTTAGGGTTAGGGTTAGGGTTAGGGTTAGGGTTAGGGTTAGGGTTAGGGTTAGGGTTAGGGTTAGGGTTAGGGTTAGGGTTAGGGTTAGGGTTAGGGTTAGGGTTAGGGTTAGGGTTAGGGTTAGGGTTAGGGTTAGGGTTAGGGTTAGGGTTAGGGTTAGGGTTAGGGTTAGGGTTAGGGTTAGGGTTAGGGTTAGGGTTAGGGTTAGGGTTAGGGTTAGGGTTAGGGTTAGGGTTAGGGTTAGGGTTAGGGTTAGGGTTAGGGTTAGGGTTAGGGTTAGGGTTAGGGTTAGGGTTAGGGTTAGGGTTAGGGTTAGGGTTAGGGTTAGGGTTAGGGTTAGGGTTAGGGTTAGGGTTAGGGTTAGGGTTAGGGTTAGGGTTAGGGTTAGGGTTAGGGTTAGGGTTAGGGTTAGGGTTAGGGTTAGGGTTAGGGTTAGGGTTAGGGTTAGGGTTAGGGTTAGGGTTAGGGTTAGGGTTAGGGTTAGGGTTAGGGTTAGGGTTAGGGTTAGGGTTAGGGTTAGGGTTAGGGTTAGGGTTAGGGTTAGGGTTAGGGTTAGGGTTAGGGTTAGGGTTAGGGTTAGGGTTAGGGTTAGGGTTAGGGTTAGGGTTAGGGTTAGGGTTAGGGTTAGGGTTAGGGTTAGGGTTAGGGTTAGGGTTAGGGTTAGGGTTAGGGTTAGGGTTAGGGTTAGGGTTAGGGTTAGGGTTAGGGTTAGGGTTAGGGTTAGGGTTAGGGTTAGGGTTAGGGTTAGGGTTAGGGTTAGGGTTAGGGTTAGGGTTAGGGTTAGGGTTAGGGTTAGGGTTAGGGTTAGGGTTAGGGTTAGGGTTAGGGTTAGGGTTAGGGTTAGGGTTAGGGTTAGGGTTAGGGTTAGGGTTAGGGTTAGGGTTAGGGTTAGGGTTAGGGTTAGGGTTAGGGTTAGGGTTAGGGTTAGGGTTAGGGTTAGGGTAGGGTTAGGGTTAGGGTTAGGGTTAGGGTTAGGGTTAGGGTTAGGGTTAGGGTTAGGGTTAGGGTTAGGGTTAGGGTTAGGGTTAGGGTTAGGGTTAGGGTTAGGGTTAGGGTTAGGGTTAGGGTTAGGGTTAGGGTTAGGGTTAGGGTTAGGGTTAGGGTTAGGGTTAGGGTTAGGGTTAGGGTTAGGGTTAGGGTTAGGGTTAGGGTTAGGGTTAGGGTTAGGGTTAGGGTTAGGGTTAGGGTTAGGGTTAGGGTTAGGGTTAGGGTTAGGGTTAGGGTTAGGGTTAGGGTTAGGGTTAGGGTTAGGGTTAGGGTTAGGGTTAGGGTTAGGGTTAGGGTTAGGGTTAGGGTTAGGGTTAGGGTTAGGGTTAGGGTTAGGGTTAGGGTTAGGGTTAGGGTTAGGGTTAGGGTTAGGGTTAGGGTTAGGGTTAGGGTTAGGGTTAGGGTTAGGGTTAGGGTTAGGGTTAGGGTTAGGGTTAGGGTTAGGGTTAGGGTTAGGGTTAGGGTTAGGGTTAGGGTTAGGGTTAGGGTTAGGGTTAGGGTTAGGGTTAGGGTTAGGGTTAGGGTTAGGGTTAGGGTTAGGGTTAGGGTTAGGGTTAGGGTTAGGGTTAGGGTTAGGGTTAGGGTTAGGGTTAGGGTTAGGGTTAGGGTTAGGGTTAGGGTTAGGGTTAGGGTTAGGGTTAGGGTTAGGGTTAGGGTTAGGGTTAGGGTTAGGGTTAGGGTTAGGGTTAGGGTTAGGGTTAGGGTTAGGGTTAGGGTTAGGGTTAGGGTTAGGGTTAGGGTTAGGGTTAGGGTTAGGGTTAGGGTTAGGGTTAGGGTTAGGGTTAGGGTTAGGGTTAGGGTTAGGGTTAGGGTTAGGGTTAGGGTTAGGGTTAGGGTTAGGGTTAGGGTTAGGGTTAGGGTTAGGGTTAGGGTTAGGGTTAGGGTTAGGGTTAGGGTTAGGGTTAGGGTTAGGGTTAGGGTTAGGGTTAGGGTTAGGGTTAGGGTTAGGGTTAGGGTAGGGTTAGGGTTAGGGTTAGGGTTAGGGTTACGGTTAGGGTTAGGGTTAGGGTTATGGCTAGGGTTAGGGTTAGGGTTAGGGTTAGGGTTAGGGTTAGGGTTAGGGTTAGGGTTAGGGCTAGCGTTAGGGTTAGGGTTAGGGTTAGGGTTAGGGTTAGGGTTAGGGTTAGGGTTAGGGTTAGGGTTAGGGTTAGGGTTAGGGTTAGGGTTAGGGTTAGGGTTAGGGTTAGGGTTAGGGTTAGGGTTAGGGTTAGGGTTAGGGTTAGGGTTAGGGTTAGGGTTAGGGTTAGGGTTAGGGTTAGGGTTAGGGTTAGGGTTAGGGTTAGGGTTAGGGTTAGGGTTAGGGTTAGGGTTAGGGTTAGGGTTAGGGTTAGGGTTAGGGTTAGGGTTAGGGTTAGGGTTAGGGTTAGGGTTAGGGTTAGGGTTAGGGTTAGGGTTAGGGTTAGGGTTAGGGTTAGGGTTAGGGTTAGGGTTAGGGTTAGGGTTAGGGTTAGGGTTAGGGTTAGGGTTAGGGTTAGGGTTAGGGTTAGGGTTAGGGTTAGGGTTAGGGTTAGGGTTAGGGTTAGGGTTAGGGTTAGGGTTAGGGTTAGGGTTAGGGTTAGGGTTAGGGTTAGGGTTAGGGTTAGGGTTAGGGTTAGGGTTAGGGTTAGGGTTAGGGTTAGGGTTAGGGTTAGGGTTAGGGTTAGGGTTAGGGTTAGGGTTAGGGTTAGGGTTAGGGTTAGGGTTAGGGTTAGGGTTAGGGTTAGGGTTAGGGTTAGGGTTAGGGTTAGGGTTAGGGTTAGGGTTAGGGTTAGGGTTAGGGTTAGGGTTAGGGTTAGGGTTAGGGTTAGGGTTAGGGTTAGGGTTAGGGTTAGGGTTAGGGTTAGGGTTAGGGTTAGGGTTAGGGTTAGGGTTAGGGTTAGGGTTAGGGTTAGGGTTAGGGTTAGGGTTAGGGTTAGGGTTAGGGTTAGGGTTAGGGTTAGGGTTAGGGTTAGGGTTAGGGTTAGGGTTAGGGTTAGGGTTAGGGTTAGGGTTAGGGTTAGGGTTAGGGTTAGGGTTAGGGTTAGGGTTAGGGTTAGGGTTAGGGTTAGGGTTAGGGTTAGGGTTAGGGTTAGGGTTAGGGTTAGGGTTAGGGTTAGGGTTAGGGTTAGGGTTAGGGTTAGGGTTAGGGTTAGGGTTAGGGTTAGGGTTAGGGTTAGGGTTAGGGTTAGGGTTAGGGTTAGGGTTAGGGTTAGGGTTAGGGTTAGGGTTAGGGTTAGGGTTAGGGTTAGGGTTAGGGTTAGGGTTAGGGTTAGGGTTAGGGTTAGGGTTAGGGTTAGGGTTAGGGTTAGGGTTAGGGTTAGGGTTAGGGTTAGGGTTAGGGTTAGGGTTAGGGTTAGGGTTAGGGTTAGGGTTAGGGTTAGGGTTAGGGTTAGGGTTAGGGTTAGGGTTAGGGTTAGGGTTAGGGTTAGGGTTAGGGTTAGGGTTAGGGTTAGGGTTAGGGTTAGGGTTAGGGTTAGGGTTAGGGTTAGGGTTAGGGTTAGGGTTAGGGTTAGGGTTAGGGTTAGGGTTAGGGTTAGGGTTAGGGTTAGGGTTAGGGTTAGGGTTAGGGTTAGGGTTAGGGTTAGGGTTAGGGTTAGGGTTAGGGTTAGGGTTAGGGTTAGGGTTAGGGTTAGGGTTAGGGTTAGGGTTAGGGTTAGGGTTAGGGTTAGGGTTAGGGTTAGGGTTAGGGTTAGGGTTAGGGTTAGGGTTAGGGTTAGGGTTAGGGTTAGGGTTAGGGTTAGGGTTAGGGTTAGGGTTAGGGTTAGGGTTAGGGTTAGGGTTAGGGTTAGGGTTAGGGTTAGGGTTAGGGTTAGGGTTAGGGTTAGGGTTAGGGTTAGGGTTAGGGTTAGGGTTAGGGTTAGGGTTAGGGTTAGGGTTAGGGTTAGGGTTAGGGTTAGGGTTAGGGTTAGGGTTAGGGTTAGGGTTAGGGTTAGGGTTAGGGTTAGGGTTAGGGTTAGGGTTAGGGTTAGGGTTAGGGTTAGGGTTAGGGTTAGGGTTAGGGTTAGGGTTAGGGTTAGGGTTAGGGTTAGGGTTAGGGTTAGGGTTAGGGTTAGGGTTAGGGTTAGGGTTAGGGTTAGGGTTAGGGTTAGGGTTAGGGTTAGGGTTAGGGTTAGGGTTAGGGTTAGGGTTAGGGTTAGGGTTAGGGTTAGGGTTAGGGTTAGGGTTAGGGTTAGGGTTAGGGTTAGGGTTAGGGTTAGGGTTAGGGTTAGGGTTAGGGTTAGGGTTAGGGTTAGGGTTAGGGTTAGGGTTAGGGTTAGGGTTAGGGTTAGGGTTAGGGTTAGGGTTAGGGTTATGGGTTAGGGTTAGGGTTAGGGTTAGGGTTAGGGTTAGGGTTAGGGTTAGGGTTAGGGTTAGGGTTAGGGTTAGGGTTAGGGTTAGGGTTAGGGTTAGGGTTAGGGTTAGGGTTAGGGTTAGGGTTAGGGTTAGGGTTAGGGTTAGGGTTAGGGTTAGGGTTAGGGTTAGGGTTAGGGTTAGGGTTAGGGTTAGGGTTAGGGTTAGGGTTAGGGTTAGGGTTAGGGTTAGGGTTAGGGTTAGGGTTAGGGTTAGGGTTAGGGTTAGGGTTAGGGTTAGGGTTAGGGTTAGGGTTAGGGTTAGGGTTAGGGTTAGGGTTAGGGTTAGGGTTAGGGTTAGGGTTAGGGTTAGGGTTAGGGTTAGGGTTAGGGTTAGGGTTAGGGTTAGGGTTAGGGTTAGGGTTAGGGTTAGGGTTAGGGTTAGGGTTAGGGTTAGGGTTAGGGTTAGGGTTAGGGTTAGGGTTAGGGTTAGGGTTAGGGTTAGGGTTAGGGTTAGGGTTAGGGTTAGGGTTAGGGTTAGGGTTAGGGTTAGGGTTAGGGTTAGGGTTAGGGTTAGGGTTAGGGTTAGGGTTAGGGTTAGGGTTAGGGTTAGGGTTAGGGTTAGGGTTAGGGTTAGGGTTAGGGTTAGGGTTAGGGTTAGGGTTAGGGTTAGGGTTAGGGTTAGGGTTAGGGTTAGGGTTAGGGTTAGGGTTAGGGTTAGGGTTAGGGTTAGGGTTAGGGTTAGGGTTAGGGTTAGGGTTAGGGTTAGGGTTAGGGTTAGGGTTAGGGTTAGGGTTAGGGTTAGGGTTAGGGTTAGGGTTAGGGTTAGGGTTAGGGTTAGGGTTAGGGTTAGGGTTAGGGTTAGGGTTAGGGTTAGGGTTAGGGTTAGGGTTAGGGTTAGGGTTAGGGTTAGGGTTAGGGTTAGGGTTAGGGTTAGGGTTAGGGTTAGGGTTAGGGTTAGGGTTAGGGTTAGGGTTAGGGTTAGGGTTAGGGTTAGGGTTAGGGTTAGGGTTAGGGTTAGGGTTAGGGTTAGGGTTAGGGTTAGGGTTAGGGTTAGGGTTAGGGTTAGGGTTAGGGTTAGGGTTAGGGTTAGGGTTAGGGTTAGGGTTAGGGTTAGGGTTAGGGTTAGGGTTAGGGTTAGGGTTAGGGTTAGGGTTAGGGTTAGGGTTAGGGTTAGGGTTAGGGTTAGGGTTAGGGTTAGGGTTAGGGTTAGGGTTAGGGTTAGGGTTAGGGTTAGGGTTAGGGTTAGGGTTAGGGTTAGGGTTAGGGTTAGGGTTAGGGTTAGGGTTAGGGTTAGGGTTAGGGTTAGGGTTAGGGTTAGGGTTAGGGTTAGGGTTAGGGTTAGGGTTAGGGTTAGGGTTAGGGTTAGGGTTAGGGTTAGGGTTAGGGTTAGGGTTAGGGTTAGGGTTAGGGTTAGGGTTAGGGTTAGGGTTAGGGTTAGGGTTAGGGTTAGGGTTAGGGTTAGGGTTAGGGTTAGGGTTAGGGTTAGGGTTAGGGTTAGGGTTAGGGTTAGGGTTAGGGTTAGGGTTAGGGTTAGGGTTAGGGTTAGGGTTAGGGTTAGGGTTAGGGTTAGGGTTAGGGTTAGGGTTAGGGTTAGGGTTAGGGTTAGGGTTAGGGTTAGGGTTAGGGTTAGGGTTAGGGTTAGGGTTAGGGTTAGGGTTAGGGTTAGGGTTAGGGTTAGGGTTAGGGTTAGGGTTAGGGTT